>NC_069509.1:3990202-4247059 GCF_027579735.1 Bombina bombina | reverse complement strand
ACTCCAGAGAATAACCTTGGGAGACTATTTCTAGCGCCCAAGGGTCCAGAACATCTCTTGCCCCAGCCTGAGCGAAGAGAGAGAGTCTGCCCCCCACCAGATCCGGTCCCGGATCGGGGGCCCGCATTTCATGCTGTCTTGGTAGCAGTGGCAGGTTTCCTGGCCTGCTTTCCTTTGTTCCAGCCTTGCATAGGTCTCCAGGCTGGATTGGCTTGAGAAGTATTACCTTCCTGCTTAGAGGACGTAGCCCTTGGGGCTGATCCGTTTCTGCGAAAGGGACGAAACTTAGGTTTATTTTTGGTCTTGAAAAGACCTATCCTGAGGAAGGGCGTGGCCCTTGCCCCCAGTGATATCAGAGATAATCTCTTTCAAGTCAGGGCCAAAGAGTGTTTTCCCCTTGAAAGGAATGTCAAGCAATTTGTTCTTGGAAGACGCATCCGCTGCCCAAGATTTTAACCAAAGCGCTCTGCGCCACAATAGCAAACCCAGAATTTTTTCGCCGCTAACCTAGCCAATTGCAAGGTGGCGTCTAGGGTGAAAGAATTAGCCAATTTAAGAGCACGAATTCTGTCCATAATCTCCTCATAAGAAGAAGAATTACTAATAATCGCCTTTCCTAGCTCAAACTAGAAACACGCGGCTGCAGTGACAGGGACAATGCATGCAATTGGTTGTAGAAGGGAACCTTGCTGAACAAACATCTTTAGCAGACCTTCTAATTTTTTATCCATAGGATCTTGGAAAGCACAACTATCTTCTATGGGTATAGTGGCGCGCTTGTGTAGAGTAGAAACCGCCCCCTCGACCTTGGGGACTGTCTGCCATCAGTCCTTTCTGGTGTCGACTATAGGAAAACAATTTTATAAATATGGGGGGAGGTACTAAAGGTATACCGGGCCTGTCCCATTCTGTACTAACAATGTACGCCACCCGCTTGGATATAGGAAAAGCTTCGGGGGGCCCCGGGGCCTCTAAGAACTTTTCCATTTTACATAGTGGTTCTGGAATGACCAGATAATCACAATCATCCAAATTGGATAACACCTCCTTAAGCAGAGCGCGGAGATGTTCCAACTTAAATTTAAAAGTAATCACATCAGGTTCAGCTTGTTGAGAAATGTTTCCTGAATCTGAAATTTCTCCCTCAGACAAAACCTCCCTGGCCCCCTCAGACTGGTGTAGGGGCCCTTCAGAAACCATATCATCAGCGTTCTCATGCTCTACAGAATTTTCTAAAACAGAGCAGTCGCGCTTTCACTGATAAGTGGGCATATTGGCTAAAATGTTTTTGATAGAATTATCCATTACAGCCGTTAAATGTTGCATAGTAAGGAGTATTGGCGCACTAGATGTACTAGGGGCCTCCTGTATGGGCAAGACTGGTGTAGACGAAGGAGGGGATGATGCAGTACCATGCTTACTCCCCTCACTTGAGGAATCATCTTGGGCATCATTTTTACTAAATTTTTTTTTTTTTTTTTTTATGACATAAAATACATATAGTTAAATGAGAAGGAACCTTGGTTTCCCCACAGTCAGAACACAATCTATCTGGTAGTTCAGACATGTTAAACAGGCATAAACTTGATAACAAAGCACAAAAAACGTTTTAAAATAAAACCGTTACTGTCACTTTAAATTTTAAACTAAACACACTTTATTACTGCAATTGCGAAAAAGTATGAAGGAATTGTTCAAAATTCACCAAAATTTCACCACAGTGTCTTAAAGCCTTAAAAGTATTGCACACCAAATTTGGAAGCTTTAACCCTTAAAATAACGGAACCGGAGCCGTTTTTATATTTAACCCCTTTACAGTCCCTGGAATCTGCTTTGCTGAGACCCAACCAAGCCCAAAGGGGAATACGATACCAAATGATGCCTTCAGAAAGACCTTTCTATGTATCAGAGCTCCACACACATGCAGCTGCATGCCATGCTGTCCTCAAAAGCAAGTGCGCCATACCGGCGCGAAAATGAGACTCTGCCTATGCTTTGGGAAAGCCCCTAAAGAATAAGGTGTCTAAAACAGTGCCTGCCGATATTATTATATCAAAATACCCAGATAAAATGATTCCTCAAGGCTAAATATGTGTTAATAATCAATCGATTTAGCCCAGAAAAAGTCTACAGTTTAAATAAGCCCTTGTGAAGCCCTTATTTACAATCGTAATAAACATGGCTTACCGGATCCCATAGGGAAAATGACAGCTTCCAGCATTACATCGTCTTGTTAGAATGTGTCATACCTCAAGCAGCAAGGGACTGCAAACTGTTCCCCCAACTGAAGTTAATTGCTCTCAACAGTCCTGTGTGGAACAGCCATGGATTTTAGTTACGGTTGCTAAAATCATTTTCCTCATACAAACAGAATTCTTCATCTCTTTTCTGTTTCTGAGTAAATAGTACGTACCAGCACTATTTGAAAATAACAAACTCTTGATTGAATAATGAAAAACTACAGTTAAACACTAAAAAACTCTAAGCCATCTCCGTGGAGATGTTGCCTGTACAACGGCAAAGAGAATGACTGGGGTAGGCGGAGCCTAGGAGGGATCATGTGACCAGCTTTGCTGGGCTCTTTGCCATTTCCTGTTGGGGAAGAGAATATCCCACAAGTAAGGATGACGCCGTGGACCGGACACACCTATGTTGGAGAAAGTATGATACTAGCCATGTGGACCCCCAGCACAAAGTATAACAACCAGCCATATAACCTTTTTTCTGTTAATAAAAAACCGTTAGGCTGCCCCAGTGTCTTAACCATGCTGCCATAATATCGAATGCTGCATTAAGGCCTAATAAAAAAATAATACACAGGATTTCAGTAATACCCCTTGTCAGCCAGTTCTGATATATCACAGTCTCCTCAGAAATAAATAACTGAACATACCTCAATGCTGCTTGTAGCATGAAAAACATTCCCCACCTGAAAATTTCACTTGTACTCCTCAGCAACTCTGTGGGAACCGACATGGATCTTAGTTACATCTGCTAAGATCATAAACCTCAAGGCAGAAATCTTCTTCCATATGCTGCCTGAAGAAAATAGTACTCACCGGTACCATTTAAAATAAAAAAACTTCTTGATTGAAGAAACTAAAAACTATCATTTTAACACCTTTCACTTTACCTCTTCCTATTACTAGCATAAGCAAAGAGCCTGACTGGGGGTGGAGAGAAGGGAGGAGCTATATATATATACAGCTCTGCTGTGGTGCTCTTTGCCACTTCCTGTTAGCAGGAGGATAATAGCCCACAAGGATGAATCCATGGACTCGTCGTATCTTATAGAAAAATAATATGTCTCCACTCCTCCTGGGAAGTTATAGACTTACAATTTCTCCCTGAGAAAAATAGTACTCACTGGCACCATTTTAAAACAAAAAACTTCTTGATTGAAGAATCTAAACACACACCTCACTTTACCTCTTCCTATCACTAACACAGGCAAAGAGAATGACTGAAGTGGGAGGGGAGGAGCTATATATACACAGCTCTGTTGTGGTGCTCTTTGCCACTTCCTGCTAAACAGGAGGCGTAATCCCATAAGGATGAAATCCGTGGACTCGTCATATCTTGTAAAAGAAAACAGCTGACTATTTTATGTATTCACTGCTCGGACAGGACACTGTCTCGCAGTACATAGATTCATAACGTGCCAATTGATAAACAGGTAGCGAAAAAACAGCGGATAATTCAGTTTATTTAAATATACTCACTGCTCGGACAGGGCGCTGTCTCGCAGTATAAAGACTTACAAAAGTGCCAATTCACAAACCAATATGTCCAAAAGTAAAGCATAACAAATGTAAGCCACCATAATAAAAGTATATTGAGAACTATTTGGAATATTGCCAAATATTTGTTGCAGCTAGTAACAACTAACGATACATACAAATACAATCAAGTGCTACAATTCTGTCAGTATTTTTAAACCAAATCCTATCCACCTGAATGCATATAATCTGAACATACCCAGTTTATGTGCATGAATGATTACTTTAGGCATTTCCTGAGAATTAGCAAACACTGTTGATCACATTTTTTATGCGCAAAAAAACATAATTTATGTAAGAACTTACCTGATAAATTCATTTCTTTCATATTAGCAAGAGTCCATGAGCTAGTGACGTATGGGATATACATTCCTACCAGGAGGGGCAAAGTTTCCCAAACCTCAAAAGGCCTATAAATACACCCCTCACCACACCCACAATTCAGTTTAACGAATAGCCAAGAAGTGGGGTGATAAGAAAAGAGCGAAAGCATCAAAATAAGGAATTGGAATAACTGTGCTTTATACAAAAAAATCATAACCACCACAAAAAAGGGTGGGCCTCATGGACTCTTGCTAATATGAAAGAAATGAATTTATCATGTAAGTTCTTACATAAATTATGTTTTCTTTCATGTAATTAGCAACAGTCCATGAGCTAGTGACATATGGGATAATAAATACCCAAGATGTGGAACTTCTACGCAAGAGTCACTAGAGAGGGAGGGATAAAATAAAGACAGCCAATTCCGCTGAAAAATAACAATAATCCACAACCCAAAACAAAAGTTTTAATCTCAATAATGAAAAAAAACTGAAATTATAAGCAGAAGAATCAAACTGAAACAGCTGCCTGAAGTAGTTTTCTACCAAAAACTGCTTCAGAAGAAGAAAACACATCAAAATGGTAGAATTTAGTAAAAGTATGCAAAGAAGACCAAGTTGCTGCTTTGCAAATCTGATCAACCGAAGCTTCATTCCTAAACGCCCAGGAAGTAGAAACTGACCTAGTAGAATGAGCCGTAATTCTTTGAGGCGGGGATTTACCCGACTCTACATAAGCATGATGAATCAAAGACTTTAACCAAGACGCCAAAGAAATGGCGGAGGCCTTCTGACCTTTTCTGGACCCAGAAAAGATAACAAATAGACTAGAAGCCTTTCTAAAATCTTTAGTAGTGTGTGGTCTTCCCGACGGCGCTAACTTACAAGACTTAAGCTCCTATAACGATAGGGTCTCTAGATACCCAAGAGGGAGTTAAACAGAATAGTTTAGTGTTAGGAGCGCCTATTTAAAGGCTAAGTCTAATGAGGGTATAAATAAAAATTCGTCGTTAAGTATACCAGCACAAGGAGCCCAAGTGTGTAAAAAATATTTACAGGTTTATTATAGCTTTAAAATTAACAAATTTATTAAAGCAATAGCTTGGTGTCTATAATTGCAAACAGATTTATAAAAGCATAAAAGTATATGGATCCATATTACTTCATAAATAAACAATAATTAAAAACATTCAATGGTGGACTGTTTATATGATAAAATCAGTTTTACAGTCTATGATAAAATTGGTTTGGGTGAAATCAAAAAGATGTACAAATGATACAGTAAAATACAATAAAATTAAATAAAATACAGAAATAATGCAATAAAATTCAGAAATGGTGTACAAAAAGCAGCAAGTGGGGATAGGTCGTGTGACCTAGGATAAGAACATATATGTGAAAGATGTCTTCCTGATTTAATTTGAGAAAAAAATGATAATACTTTGAAAAATTAAGTGAAATGATGTTTTAAACCTGATGAAAATGTGATGAAAATGTGATAAAAATGTGTGAATCCCCTCGTGAAAAGTCAAAAAGTGTCCAAAATTAAGTCAATAATTATATCAAAAAAGGCCAAAAAAGTCAATTATAAAAAACCAAAAATCCAAAATAAGATATCAAATTGAAAATGAAATCCAAAAGAATTTTAGTGATAATGTGATGTCCAATAAAAGTCAAAAATGCCACCTGTGTTTATGAATCAAACTGTGAATAGCTGAAAAAATAGAAATCCAACTGACCAATTTCTTGAAAATATTGGATATAAGAAACAATGAATATAAAAAATGGTTATAAGAAAATGTAAGACGATCCAATCCCTGTGGAAAAAGAAAAATGCAACATAGAGCAGTATCGTTTAAAATACGTTTGCACAAGTAGAAATAAAACACCATATATGCCAACGCGTTTCGGCCCACCAATAGGGCCTTTATCAAGACTGATATATGGTTGGTGAGAGTGCTTGCTTTATACTTGTTTGGTTTGTGCAATTTGCGCCAAAATTCTCAATTGCGCCAAAAAACTCGCGCCAAAAATTAGCCTTTGGACCCGGAAGTGTAAGATAGACCTGATATGTGTAGCTCCGGTTTCGGATAAAAACATATATTATAATGTTATGGCACAAATATAAGTCCTTCATTATAGACTCATTTTGTTAATGTCCCTTAGAAGTAATGATTGGCAGTTGGGGACTTGCTAGAGATATAGTAAGTGTCTTGTACCGGATGTATGGTATTTCCATTCTACCGGAAGTTAACTGAAACCGGAAATTGGTTTATGGCATGGAGAACAAAATTTGACCGGATGTGTAATTCCGATATCAACATTTGTTACGATATGGGGGCCCAGATTTATTATTGAATAATACCCTCATTAAGGACTCATTGTGCTGGTGACCCCAAAAAATTAATTTGGCAGTTCAGGACTTACTAGACCCATACTTGGTGTCTGGTACTGGATGTCTGAAATAGCCGTTCTACCGGAAGTGGATACATACCGGAAGTTAACAGAAACCGGAAGTCGGTTTATTACGTGGAAAGCAGAATTTGTCTAGAAGAGGCGGTAGACATGTGTCTGGGAGTTGTGAATAAAAACATTGTGGAATCTTAAGTTTAGTATGGGAACTTCATTGTACTAGTTTAACTTGTGTCGTTCACCTGTTTTGTTAGAATGACATAGAATAAGAGAAATAAAAATAAATAAAAAAATTTTTGAGTGAAACTGTGATGTAGTCTCCAAATCTGAGATTCGTTAATAATTATTCGCTGTAATCGCATGTTAATTCTGACCTAGGTGTAAAACGAGAATGGATTATAATCTCAATTATGAGAATAACCTATAGTTGTGGTAACTTCATCGCTTATTATTTAAGAGTTATTAAATCCAGACAGTTAGACATAGAGATCAGGTCGTGTTTAAAATTGGCATAAACGAGGTTAAAAGGATATATATAAAAATATAAATTATGAAATTGTCGGAAATATAAAAGACATTAGAAGATATAAAATTGTCTTTTTGAAAAATATTTTAAAAAAATATTGAAAATATTAAGAAATGTTAAAAACGAAAGCTCATAAAATATAATTTTTAAAATTTGTTAAAAATTGTGCATAGGGGAAGGTTTCGGGGCCCTGAATCAACCAACCGGCTATTGTCGCTTCAAGTTGGTATTTATGTGTAGATCTATAATTGTTATAGGTGTTTGATATGTGGGATCCTTCATTTGAGATGTAATAGATGCGATAAGTCTTCTTTATTATTGAGACCTTTAGGATAGAGACAGTCAAGTTCATAGATCCATCTTGATTCAGCTACAAGAAGTTTTCTTTCATAATCCCCGCCTCTCCAGTTGGGTCTTATTCGTTGAATCCCATAGTAGCTGAAATCTTTTATGATGGATGGTGAAGTGTTTGTACATGGCGGTTTCAGTGTTGCCGTGTTCGACTTGTAGAATGTGCTCTCTAATCCTATCTTTTAATGGTCTTGTGGTTTGGCCCACATACTGTAGTGCACAGCTGCATTGTATTACGTATATTACGCCTTTACTTGAACACTTTATCATATCTTTGATTATATGTTCCGCCTTGGAGTTGTTGGATACGAATTTCTTGGTCTTGATACCTCTTTTGCATGCTTTGCAACTTATGCATGGATTGAAGCTGATTGTCTTGCCGAAGACATCTTGTGTTCCTGTTGATCTGGAGCGTGGGACACTAGGTGATAGTATGTTTCTTAGATTGTCTGATTTCCTGTAGATGAATTTCGGTTTGTCTGCTAATATTTCCCCTATGGTATCATCGTTTTTCAGTAGAGGCCAATGTTTTTTAATTATTCCCTCTATCAGATGTCTGTTTTCACAATATTGTGTGATGAATGCTACATCGATGGTATTTCTGTCATCCGTTATTGTCTTCAGTTTGTCTTTATATTTCAAGAGTTTGTTCCGATCTTTTTTCCTTACTTCTTCAATCTCTTTGTCTATCGCATCTTCTTCATATCCTCGTTCTATGAAGCGAGCTTTAATGGTCTTGGCTTGTGTTTCCCATAGGTCGGGAAAGAATCCCAGAAGATGGTCTCCCATTTTCCCATGTAGAGGTTAGCATAGCTGGGCGCGAACCTGGTCCCCATGGCAGTGCCACACAGTTGTTTGTAGAAGTTTCCATTGTGGTTAAAATAGTTATGAGTGAGAATGTAAGAAATCCCTTCAAGGATAAATGTTTTCTGGTTGTCTGGTACTGTTGGGTCCTTGTCCAGAAAATATCGTACCGCCTCTACACCACCTTCATGTGGTATACTGGTGTAGAGTGAGGCCACATCACAGGTCACTAGTAAATAGCCTTCTTCCCAGCTAATGTTGTTCAGGATGTTGAGTATTTGTGTAGAGTCCCGTATGTAGGAGGGTAGTTTTATAACATACTTTTGTAGGTTTTTATCTAGGTACTCTGATAGATTGCTAGAGAGAGAGCCAATCCCAGATATAATAGGTCTTCCTGGTGGTTGTTGAAGTGACTTATGTATCTTTGGTAGATAATAGAACACTGGTGTAATAGGATGTTTGATTCCTATGTATCAAAATTCTTTGTCGTTCAATATGTTGTTCTCATGTGCTTCTGCCAAGATGTCGTCAATTTCTTCCTTGAATTGGATCACTGGGTTGGTGTTAAGTTTTTCGTATGTATTCTGGTCAGACAGAATTCTCATACATTCCGCTTCGTAGTCGACTTTGTTAAGTACTACGATGCCTCCTCCCTTGTCTGCAGGTTTGATTACAAGATCTTTGTTTTTCTCTAGATTTCTGATGGTTTGAATTTGATTCCTCGAAAGGTTCTGTTTATGTCTGTGAAGTTTAGTGTTGTTGATGTTTCTCAGTTCATTAGACTATATAGTTTCAAATGAATCAATAGCACTTCCTTTGCTTGCTGTAGGATAGAAAGTAGATTTGGGCTTAAGATCCGTATGTTGGTATTCGTCAATCACAGATTGTGTGCCATTAGTGGGGATTCTTTGTTGGTATTCCAGTGGGGATCTCATAAAGTGTCTTTTCAATGTCAGTTTCCTGACGAATTCTTTGATGTTGACAAAAGTTTCAAATTTGTTGAGCCCTTTTGAGGGTGCGAAAGAGAGTCCATAGTTTAAGATGGATTTTTCTTGTTCAGTTAGAGAAGTAGAGCTAAGGTTGTAGATACCTTTGGTAGTGGTGCTAGAGTTCGATGTTCCGGTGTCTTCTTTCTTGTTCTTTCTATTCATTCTTTTCCCTCCTCTCTTCCCTCTATGGTTTTTCTTTTTTCGTTTGGGATTTGAGGGTCGTCTGAGTTCGACATCTTCCTCTTTGTGGTCGTTCTCTCCAGCTCTTTGGTGGTCTTCTGGTGTGGTTCTAAAAAATGATGATTTCTAGAGGATGAGGCCAGCGGACTATCAACTGGATCTTTGGTACTTATTCTGTTGTTGTTCCCTTGTATATGCTCCACCCGTGGGGTTCTCCATTCTCTGTCATCACAGTGGGGTGTCATATTTGGTGTTTGAGGTGTGTGCCTCTGATTGTAAGAGTCCTGGTGGAAGGGATGACGGTTTCCGTAATTGAACCTGTCACCTTGTTCTCCGTTTTGTATATGATGATGATGTCTGTATCCATATTGTGGTCTTCCATAGTTATTCCATCTTGGCGATTGGTTGTACCCTTGATTCCATCTTGGGGAATGGTTGTAGCCAAATTGGGCCTTGTGTCTTTGGTTCCCTCCTAAAGGTGGCAAATAGTTCCTTTGATAGATAGGTTCTTCGGAATGGTGTGGAAAGAAGATTCTCTGAGGTTTCCTTTCAAATCTGGGGGGATAGTATTCTCTATCTTGTTGTCCCATCTTGCGTGTTTGGTTGTTGTACCTGTCATCCTCCCAGTTTTCTCTCATTCCATTATGACGATGGGAATTCCAATGGTTGTTATGTCGTTGTCCATTCCAGTTGTAATTATTTCTATCTGTATGCCAATTTGGATTGTTATGTGGAGGTCCAGTTTCACGGTTATCATAAGCGTTCCTTTGTTTATTGTGTTCATAGAATTGGTTCTCCCCTTTATATATGTGTGATTTGGGTTTGTCCTTTCTGTATGTGACTGTTGTCCATCCTCCTTCGTTTTCTTTGTTTGGATCGTTGCTGGAACTAGTGGATGGTTGAGTTTCCATATTTCGTTCACTGTTGGTGTTATTCTCATCTTTGTCCAAATTCTTTAAAAGATTGAGTTCTCTGTTTAGTTTCTTGCTTTTCTTAAGTGTGATATCGTCCCTAATTTTGGTGATTTTCTTATCAAGATTATCTTTTCTGTCTAGGATATCTTGAGTTTCAATGACTAGACCCTCTGGTCCAGCTAAATCAGCTTCATTATTTTTTATGTCTATGTCGACTTGTAATAGTATGGCTTCTCTGTGCTCAATTATAGTTTGCATGAGTGTCCTGGAGGCTGTTATTAGTGTGTCTGCCCATTTTTTATTAAAATCTGGATTGTCAGTTTGGAAGGCACAATCTTTTCTAACAATTAGCCCCTTTGGGATAATGTTGAGATCTAAGCATTTTCTCAGAAAGCTAATCTCTGCTTTGTATTTAACTTCTTGAATGAGAAGTTTCTCCAAATTTCTAAAGATGGAGTTAAAATCGAATTTGTCTGAACCATCTGGATTTACAGAGGATATATTGATATCTAATGTTATTTCTTTTCTCATAGAGTGTGTTATATTGAACATATTTGTTATTAGTATAGTTTTAGGAACGAGAAAGCTGCCGAGGGAATTTCTAGAGAGAACTGGATACTATGGTGGTGTGTGGTCTTCCCGACGGCGCTAACTTACAAGACTTAAGCTCCTATAACGATAGGGTCTCAGACTGTAAAACTGATTTTATCATATAAACAGTCCACCATTGAATGTTTTTAATTATTGTTTATTTATGAAGTAATATGGATCCATATACTTTTATGCTTTTATAAATCTGTTTGCAATTATAGACACCAAGCTATTGCTTTAATAAATTTGTTAATTTTAAAGCTATAATAAACCTGTAAATATTTTTTACACACTTGGGCTCCTTGTGCTGGTATACTTAACGACGAATTTTTATTTATACCCTCATTAGACTTAGCCTTTAAATAGGCGCTCCTAACACTAAACTATTCTGTTTAAAATCTTTAGTAGCTTCAACATAATATTTCAAAGCTCTTACTACATCCAAAGAATGTAAAGATCTCTCCTTTGAATTCTTAGGATTAGGACACAATGAAGGAACCACAATTTCTCTACTTATGTTGTTAGAATTCACAACCTTAGGTAAAAATTTAAATGAAGTCCACAACACTGCCTTATCCTGATGAAAAATCAGAAAAGGAGATTCACAAGAAAGAGCAGATAACTCAAACTCTTCTAGCAGAAGAGATGGCCAAAAGGAACAGAACTTTCCAAGAAAGTAATTTAATGTCCAGAGAATGCATAGGTTCCAACGGAGGAGCTTGTAAAGCCCTCAGAACCAAATTAAGACTCCAAGAAGGAGAGATTGACTTAATGACAGGTTTGATACGAACCAAAGCCTGTACAAAACAATGAATATCAGGAAGATTAGCAATCTTTCTGTGAAAAAGAACAGAAAGGGCAGAGATTTGTCCTTTCAAAGAACTTGCAGACAAACCTTTATCCAAACCATCCTGAAGAAACTGTAAAATTATAGGAATTCTGAAAGAATGCCATGAGAATTTATGAGAAGAACACTAAGAAATGTAAGTCATCCAGACTCGATAATAAATCTTCCTAGACAGATTTACGAGCCTGTAACATAGTATTAATTACTGAGTCAGAGAAACCTCTATGACTAAGAATCAAGCGTTCAATTTCCATACCTTCAAATTTAATGATTTGAGATCCTGATGGAAAAAAGGGCCTTGAGATAGGTCTGGTCTTAACGGAAGAGTCCAAGGTTGGCAACTGGCCATCCGAATGAGATCCGCATACCAAAACCTGTGAGGCCATGCTGGAGCCACCAGCAGCACAAACGAACGTTCCATTAGAATTTTGGAAATCACCTTTGGAAGAAGAACTAGAGACGGAAAGATAACAGAATTTATGCTTACCTGATAAATTACTTTCTCCAACGGTGTGTCCGGTCCACGGCGTCATCCATTACTTGTGGGATATTCTCCTCCCCTACAGGGAAAGGCAAGGAGAGCACACAGCAAGAGCTGTCCATATAGCTCCCCCTCTGGCTCCGCCCCCAGTCATTCGACCGACGGTTAGGAGAAAAAGGAGAAACTATAGGGTGCCGTGGTGACTGTAGTGTATAAAGAAAAGGAAAAAATTTTCAAACCTGATTTAAAAACCAGGGCGGGCCGTGGACCGGACACACCGTTGGAGAAAGTAATTTATCAGGTAAGCATAAATTCAGTTTTCTCCAACATTAGTGTGTCCGGTCCACGGCGTCATCCTTACTTGTGGGAACCAATACCAAAGCTTTAGGACACGGATGAAGGGAGGGAGCAAATCAGGTTACCTAAACAGAAGGCACAACGGCTTGCAAAACCTTTCTCCCAAAAACAGCCTCCGAAGAAGCAAAAATATCAAATTTGTAAAATTTGGCAAGTGTGCAGAGAAGACCAAGTCGCTGCCTTACATATCTGATTAACAGAAGCCTCGTTCTTGAAGGCCCATGTGGAAGCCACAGCCCTAGTGGAGTGAGCTGTGATTCGTTCAGGAGGCTGCCGTCCGGCAGTCTCCTAAGCCAATCGGATAATGCTTTTCAGCCAGAAAGAAAGAGGTAGCAATAGCTTTTTGTCCTCTCCTCTTACCAGAGTAAACGACAAACAAGGATGAGGTTTGTCTAAAATTCTGTGTTGCTTCTAAATAGAACTTTAAAGCACGGACTACATCTAAATTGTGTAACAAACGTTCCTTCTTTGAAACTGGATTCGGGCACAGAGAAGGAACAACTATTTCCTGGTTAATATTCTTGTTGGAAACAACTTTTGGAAGAAAACCAGGCTTGGTACGCAAAATAACCTTATCTGAATGGAACACCAGATAGGGTGGATCACACTGCAAAGCAGATAATTCAGAAACTCTTCTAGCAGAAGAAATAGCAACCAAAAACAGAACTTTCCAAGATAGCAACTTGATATCTATGGAATGTAAGGGTTCAAACGGAACCCCCTGAAGAACTGAAAGAACTAAATTTAGACTCCAAGGAGGAGTCAAGGGTCTGTAAACAGGTTTGATTCTGACCAAAGCCTGTACAAAAGCTTGTACCTCTGGCACAGCTGCCAGTCGTTTGTATAACAAGACAGATAAAGCAGAGATCTGTCCTTTTAGAGAAATCGCTGACAATCCCTTATCCAAACCTTCTTGGAGAAAGGAGAGGATCTTAGGAATTTTAATCTTACTCCAGGAGAATCCCTTGGATTCACACCAACAGATATATCTTTTCCATATTTTATGGTAAATCTTTCTAGACACAGGTTTTCTGGATCTATCACTGAATCTGAAAACCCACGCTTGGATAAAATCAAACGTTCAATTTCCAAGCAGTCAGCTGCAGAGAAATTAGATTTGGATGTTCGAATGGACCTTGTACTAGAAGATCCTGTCTCAAAGGTAGCTTCCATGGTGGAGCCGATGACATATTCACCAGGTCTGCATACCAAGTCCTGCGCAGCCACGCAGGAGCTATCAGAATCACCGAGGCCTTCTCCTGTTTGATCCTGGCTACAAGCCTGGGAAGGAGAGAGAACGGTGGAAACGCATAAGCTAGGTTGAACGACCAATGCGCCACTAATGCATCCACTAGAGTGGCCTTGGGATCCCTGGATCTGGACCCGTAGCAAGGAACCTTGAAGTTCTGACGAGACGCCATCAGATCCATGTCTGGAATGCCCCATAATTGAGTCAACTGGGCAAACACCTCCGGGTGGAGTTCCCACTCCCCCGGATAGAAAATCTGACGACTCAGATAATCCGCCTCCCAGTTGTCTACTCCTGGGATGTGGATTGCAGATAGGTGGCAGGAGTGATCCTCCGCCCATTTGATGATCTTGGATACCTCTCTCATCGCCAAGGAACTCCTTGTTCCTCCCTGATGGTTGATGTAAGCTACAGTCATGTTATCTGACTGGAATCTTATGTATCCGGCCTTCGCTAGATGAGGCCAAGCCCAGAGAGCATTGAATATCGCTCTCAGTTCCAGGATGTTGATCGGGAGAAGAGACTCTTCCCGAGACCATAAACCCTGAGTTTTCAGGGAATCCCAGACCGCGCCCCAGCCTGATAGACTGGCGTCGGTCGGGACAATGACCCACTTTGGTCTGCAGAAACTCATTCCCTAAGACAGGTGATCCTGTCTACTGGAGCATGCACAGTTGTAATGGTCTTAGATGAATTCGAGCAAAAGGAACTATGTCCATTGCTGCAACCATCACCCCTACTACTTCCATGCACTGAGCTATGGAAGGCTGCAGAATAGAGAGAAGAACTTGACAAGCGTTTAGAAGCTTTGACTTTCTGACTTCTGTCAGGAAGATCTTCATTTCAAAAGAATCTATTATTGTTCCCAAAAAGGGAACTCTTGTCGACGGAGACAGGGAACTCTTTTCTACGTTCACCTTCAACCCGTGAGAACTGAGAAAGGCTAGAACAATGTCTGTATGAGCCTTTGCCTTGGAAAGAGACGACGCTTGAATTAGAATGTCGTCCAGATAAGGTGCCACTGCAATGCCCTTTGGTCTTAGAACCGCTAGAAGGGACCCGAGCACCTTTGTGAAAATTCTGGGAGCAGTGGCTAGTCCGAATGGGAGAGCCACGAACTGATAATGTTTGTCCAGAAAGGCGAACCTTAGGAACTGATGATGATCTTTGTGGATAGGAATATGTAGATATGCATCCTTTAAATCCACGGTAGTCATATATTGACCCTCCTGGATTGTAGGTAAAATTGTTCGAATGGTTTCCATTTTGAACGATGGAACTCTGAGAAATTTGTTTAGAATTTTTAAATCCAGAATTGGTCTGAAAGTCCCTCTTCTTTGGGAACTACAAACAGATTTGAGTAAAAACTCCTGACCTTGTTCCACAGTTGGAACTGGGTGTATCACTCCCATCTTTAACAGGTCTTCTACACAATGTAAGAATGCCTGTCTACTTATTTGGTTTGAAGATAAGTGAGAAATGTGGAACCTTCCCCTTGGGGGTAGTTCCTTGAATTCTAGAAGATAACCCTGAGAGACTATTTCTAGTGTCCAGGGATCCTGAACATCTCTTGCCCTTGCCTGAGCAAAGAGAGAGAGTCTGCCCCCTACTAGATCCGGTCCCGGATCGGGGGCTACCCCTTCATGCTGTCTTGGTAGCAGCAGCAGGCTACTTGGCCTGTTTACCCTTATTCCAGCCTTGCATTGGTTTCCAAGCTGGTTTAGTCTGGGAAGCGTTACCCTCTTGTCTAGAGGCTGCCGAGTTAGAAGCCGGTCCGTTCCTGAAATTGCGAAAGGAACGAAAATTGGACTTATTCTTAGCCTTGAAAGGCCTATCCTGTGGGAGGGCATGGCCCTTTCCCCCAGTGATGTCTGAAATAATTTCTTTCAATTCTGGCCCAAAAAGGGTCTTACCTTTGAAAGGGATATTAAGCAATTTTGTCTTGGAAGATACATCCGCCGACCAAGACTTTAGCCAGAGCGCTCTGCGCGCCACAATTGCAAACCCTGAATTTTTCGCCGCTAATCTCGCTAACTGCAAAGTGGCGTCTAAAATAAAGGAATTAGCTAACTTAAGGGCGTGAATTCTGTCCATGACTTCCTCATACGGAATCTCCCTACTGAGCGACTTTTCCAGTTCCTCGAACCAGAACCACGCCGCTGTAGTGACAGGAATAATGCACGAAATAGGTTGAAGGAGGTAACCTTGCTGTACAAAAATCTTTTTAATCAAACCCTCCAATTTTTTATCCATAGGATCTTTGAAAGCACTATTGTCCTCAATGGGAAAGGTCGTGTGTTTGGCTAGTGTAGAAACCGCCCCCTCGACCTTAGGGACTGTTTGCCATATGTCCTTCCTGGGGTCGACCATAGGGAACAATTTCTTAAATATAGGAGGAGGGACAAAAGGTATGCCTGGCTTCTCCCACTCCTTATTCACTATGTCCGCCACCCGTTTAGGTATCGGAAAGGCATCAGGGTGCACCGGGACGTCTAGGAACTTGACCATCTTGCACAAGTTTTCTGGGATGACCAGATTGTCACAATCATCCAGAGTAGATAGCACCTCCTTAAGTAATGCGCGGAGATGCTCTGATTTAAATGTCACAACATTAGGTTCTGCCTGCTGAGAAATTCTTCCTGTATCAGAAATTTCTCCATCTGAGAAACCCTCCCTCACTGCCACTTCAGACTGGTGTGAGGGTATGACAGAAAAATTATCATCAGCGCCCTCCTGCTCTACAGTGTTTAAAACAGAGCAATCGCGCTTTCTCTGAAATGCTGGCATTTTGGATAAAATATTAGCTATGGAGTTATCCATTACTGCCGTCAATTGTTGCATAGTAACAAGCATTGACGTGCTAGAAGTACTAGGGGTCGCCTGCGCGGGCATAACTGGTATAGACACAGGAGAAGATGTAGAACTCTACTTCCTTCATCTGAGGAATCATCCTGGGCAACCTTACTATTTGCGACAATACTGTCCTTACTGTGTTTGGACGCTATGGCACAATTATCACATATATTTGAAGGGGGAACCACATTGGCTTCCATACATACAGAACATGATCTATCAGAAGGTACAGACATGTTAAACAGGCTTAAACTGGTTAATAAAGTACAAAAACCGTTTTAAAACAAAACCGTTACTGTCTCTTTAAATGTTAAACAGGGCACACTTTATTACTGAATGTGAAAAACTATGTAGGAATTATCCAATCTTTACCAAATTTTCACCACAGTGTCTTAATGCATTCAAAGTATTGCACCCCAATTTTCAAGCTGTTAACCCTTAAAATGTGGAAACCGGAGCCGTTTGCAATTTTAACCCCACTACAGTCCCAGCCACAGCCTTTGTTGTGACTTCAACTATCCCAGGGGGGTATTTCAAGCCTTCTAGAAACTTTTTCAGTGGACACCAGACCCTCTCACATGCATCTGCATGCACTGTACTTAAAAGAAACTGTGCAATAATGGCGCGAAAATGAGGCTCTGCCTAATACAGTGAAAGGCCCTTCCTGACTGGGAAGGTGTCTTAACTAGTGCCTGGCGAAAAAAAACGTTCCCCAAATAATAAAAGTGTGAAATCCACTTCAAACTTTAAATAAAAACTTAAACAATCGATTTAGCCCTTAAGAGTGTCCACCAGTTAATAGCCCATAATAAGCCCTTTATTCTTTCTAAGTCTAAGAAAATGGCTTACCGATCCCCATGAGGGAAAAATGACAGCCTTCCAGCATTACACAGTCTTGTTAGAAAATGGCTAGTCATACCTTGAGCAGAAAAGTCTGCAAACTGTTCCCCCCAACTGAAGTTCTCATCTCAACAGTCCTGTGTGGGAACAGCAATCGATTTTAGTTACTGCTGCTAAAATCATACTCCTCTTTTAAACAGAACTCTTCATCTCTTTCTGTTTCAGAGTAAATAGTACATACCAGCACTATATTAAAATAACAAACTCTTGATAGAAGAAATAAAAAACTACAACTAACACCACAAACTCCTCACCATCCCCGTGGAGATGCTACTTGTTCAGAGCGGCAAGGAGAATGACTGGGGGGCGGAGCCAGAGGGGGAGCTATATGGACAGCACTTGCTGTGTGCTCTCTTTGCCTTTCCCTGTAGGGGAGGAGAATATCCCACAAGTAATGGATGACGCCGTGGACCGGACACACCAATGTTGGAGAAATAGGCAGGATGATAATTCCAAGGAAGCGACAATACGTCCACTGCCTCCGCCTGAGGGTCCCTGGATCTGGACAGATACCTGGGAAGTTTCTTGTTCAGATGAGAGGCCATAAGATCTATTTCTGGAAGACCCCAGATTTGAACAATCTGAAGAAATACCTCTGGGTGAAGGGACCAATCGCCCGGATGCAACGTCTGGCGACTGAGATAATCCGCTTCCCAATTGTCTACACCTGGGATGTGAACCGCAGAGATTAGACAGGAGCTGGATTCCGCCCATACAAGTATCCGAGATACTTCTTTCATAGCCTGAGGACTGTGAGTCCCACCCTGATGATTGACATATGCCACGGTTGTGACATTGTCTGAAAACAAATGAACGATTCTCTCTTCAGAAGAGGCCAAAACTGAAGAGCTCTGAAAATCGCACAGAGTTCCAAAATGTTGATTGGTAATCTTGCCTCCTGAGATTCCCAAACCCCCTGCGCTGTCAGAGATCCCCATACAGCTCCCCAACCTGACAGACTCGCATCTGTTGAGATCACAGTCCAGGTTGGACGAACAAAAGAAGCCCCTTGGACTAAACGATGGTGATCTATCCACCACGTCAGAGTGTCGTACATTGGGATTTAAGGATATTAATTGTGATATCTATGTATAATCCCTGCACCACTGGTTCAGCATACAAAGCTGAAGAGGTCGCATGTGAAAACGAGCAAAAGGGATCGCGTCCGATGCAGCAGTCATGAGACCTAGAATTTCCATGCACAAAGCTACCGAAGGGAATGATTGAGACTGAAGGTTTCGACAGGCTGAAACCAATTTCAGACGTCTCTTTTCTGTTAGAGACAAGGTCATGGACACTGAATCTATTTGAAAACCCAAAAAGGTTACCTTTGTCTGAGGAATCAACGAACTCTTTGGTAAATTGATCCTCCAACCATGTCTTTGAAGAAACAACACAAGTTGATTCGTGTGAGATTCTGCAGAATGTAAAGACTGAGCAAGAACCAAGATATCGTCCAAATAAGGAAATACCGCAATACCCTGTTCTCTGACTACACAGAGAAGGGCACCAAGAACCTTTGAAAAGATCCTTGGAGCAAGGGCCACAAACTGGTAATGCTTGTCTAGAAAAGAGAATCTCAGAAACTGAAAGTGATCTGGATGAATCGGAATATGAAGATATGCATCCTGTAAATCTATTGTGGACATATAATGCCCTTGCTGAACAAAAGGCAGAATAGTCCTTATAGTTACCATTTTGAATGTTGGTATTCTTACATAACGATTCAATATCTTTAGATCCAGAACTGGTCTGAAGGAATTCTCCTTCTTTGGTACAATGAATAGATTTGAGTAAAACCCCAGACCCTGTTCCAGAACTGGCACAATTACTCCAGCCAACTCTAGATCTGAAACACATTTCAGAAATTCCTGAGCCTTCACTGTGTTTATTGGAATGCGAGAGAGAAAAACAATTTATGCTTACCTGATAAACTTATTTCTCTTGTAGTGTATCCAGTCCACGGATCATCCATTACTTATGGGATATTCTCCTTCCCAACAGGAAGTTGCAAGAGGATCACCCACAGCAGAGCTGCTATATAGCTCCTCCCCTAACTGCCATATCCAGTCATTCGACCGAAACAAACAGAGAAAGGAGAAACCATAGGGTGCAGTGGTGACTGTAGTTTAATTAAATTTTAGACCTGCCTTAAAAGGACAGGGCGGGCCGTGGACTGGATACACTACAAGAGAAATAAATTTATCAGGTAAGCATAAATTATTTTTTCTCTTGTTAAGTGTATCCAGTCCACGGATCATCCATTACTTGTGGGATACCAATACCAAAGCTTAAGTACACGGATGATGGGAGGGACATTAAACAGAAGGAACCACTGCCTGAAGAACCTTTCTCCCAAAAACAGCCTCCGTAGAAGCAAAAGTATCAAATTTGTAAAATTTTGAAAAAGTGTGAAGCTAAGACCAAGTCGCGGCCTTGCAAATCTGTTCAACAGAGGCCTCATTTTTAAAGGCCCAGGTGGAAGCCACAGCTCTAGTAGAATGAGCTGTAATTCTTTCAGGGGGCTGCTGTCCAGCAGTCTCATAGGCTAGGCGTATAATACTCCGAAGCCAAAAGGAAAGAGAGGTTGCCTAAGCTTTTTGACCTCTCCTCTGTCCAGAATAAACGACAAACAGGGAAGATGTTTGACGAAAATCTTTAGTATCTTGTAAGTAAAACTTCAAGGCACGGACTACGTCCAGATTATGTAAAAGACGTTCCTTCTTTGAAGGATTAGGACACAATGATGGAACAACAATCTCTTGATTGATATTCTTGTTAGAAACCACCTTAGGTAAAAACCCAGGTTTGGTACGCAGAACTACCTTATCTGCATGAAAAATCAGATAAGGAGAATCACAATGTAAGGCAGATAGCTCAGAGACTCTCCGAGCCGAGGAAATAGCCATCAAAAACAGAACTTTCCAAGATAAAAGCTTAATATCAATGGAATGAAGGGGTTCAAACGGAACTCCTTGAAGAACTTTAAGAACCAAGTTTAAGCTCCATGGGGGAGCAACAGGTTTAAACACAGGCTTAAATCTAACCAAAGCCTGACAAAATGCCTGGACGTCTGGAACTTCTGCCAGACGCTTGTGCAAAAGAATAGACAGAGCAGAGATCTGTCCTTTTAAAGAACTAGCTGATAAGCCTTTGTCCAAACCCTCTTGGAGAAAGGACAATATCCTAGGAATCCTAACCTTACTCCATGAGTAATTCTTGGATTCACACCAGTAAAGATATGTACGGCATATCTTGTGATAGATTTTCCTGGTAACAGGCTTTCGTGCCTGTATTAAGGTATCAATGACTGACTCGGAGAAGCCACGCTTTGATAGAATCAAGCGTTCAATCTCCATGCAGTCAGTCTCAGACAAATTAGATTTGGATGATTGAAAGGACCTTGTATTAGAAGGTCCTGTCTTAGAGGCAGAGTCCATGGTGGAAAGGATGACATGTCCACTAGGTCTGCATACCAGATCCTGCGTGGCCACGCAGGCGCTATTAGAATAACCGATGCTCTCTCCTGTTTGATTTTGGCAATTAGTCGAGGGAGCAGAGGAAACGGTGGAAACACATAAGCCAGGTTGAAGAACCAAGGCGCTGCTAGAGCATCTATCAGCGTCGCTTCTGGGTCCCTGGACCTGGATCCGTAACAAGGAAGCTTGGTGTTCTGGCGAGACGCCATGAGATCCACGACTTAGAAAATCCACCTCCCAGTTCTCCACGCCTGGGATATGGATTGCTGATAGGTGGCAAGAGTGAGTCTCTGCCCAGCGAATTATTTTTGAAACTTCTAACATCGCTAGGGAACTCCTGGTTCCCCCTTGATGGTTGATGTAAGCCACAGTCGTGAAATTGTCGGACTGAAATCTGATGAACCTCAGTGTTGCTGAGGCCAAGCCAGAAGAGCATTGAATATTGCTCTTAACTCCAGAATATTTATCGGAAGGAGTTTCTCCTCCTGAGTCCACGATCCCTGTGCCTTCAGGCAGTTCCAGACTGCACCCCAACCTAGAAGGCTGGCATCTGTTGTTACAATTGTCCAATCTGGCCTGCGAAAGGTCATACCCTCGGACAGGTGGACAAGAGACAACCACCAGAGAAGAGAATCTCTGGTCTGTTGATCCAGATTTAGCAGAGGGGACAAATCTGTGTAATCCCCATTCCACTGACTTAGCATGCATAATTGCAGCGGTCTGAGATGTAGGCGCGCAAATGGCACTATGTCCATTGCCGCTACCATTAAGCCGATCACCTCCATACACTGAGCCACCGAAGGGCGCGGAATGGAATGAAGAATACGGCAAGCATTTAGAAGCTTTGATAACCTGGACTCCGTCAGGTAAATTTTCATCTCTACAGAATCTATAAGAGTCCCTAAGAAGGAGACTCTAGTGAGTGGGGATAGAGAACTCTTTTCCTCGTTCACTTTCCACCCGTGCGATCTCAGAAATGCCAGAACTATCTCTGTATGAGACTTGGCAATTTGAAAGCTTGACGCCTGTATCAGGATGTCGTCCAGATACGGAGCCACCGCTATGCCTCGCGGTCTTAGAACCGCCAGAAGTGAGCCCAGAACCTTCGTAAAGATTCTCGGGGCTGTAGCCAAACCAAAGGGAAGAGCTACAAATTGGTAATGCCTGTCTAGAAAGGCAAACCTTAGGAACCGATGATGATCTTTGTGAATCGGTATGTGAAGGTAGGCATCCTTTAAGTCCACTGTGGTCATGTACTGACCCTCTTGGATCATGGGTAAGATAGTCCGAATAGTTTCCATTTTGAAAGATGGAACTCTGAGGAATTTGTTTAAGATCTTTAGATCCAAAATTGGTCTGAAGGTTCCCTTCTTTTTTGGGAACCACAAGCAGATTTGAATAAAAACCCTGTCCTTGTTCCGTCCGCGGAACTGGATGGATCACTCCCATTACTAGGAGGTCTTGCACACAGCGTAGGAATGCCTCTTTCTTTATCTGATTTGCAGATAACCTTGAAAGATGAAATCTCCCTTGTGGAGGGGAAGCTTTGAAGTCCAGAAGATATCCCTGAGATATGATCTCCAACGCCCAGGGATCCTGAACATCTCTTGCCCACGCCTGGGCGAAGAGAAAAAGTCTGCCCCCTACTAGATCCGTCGCCGGATAGGGGGCCGCTCCTTCATGCTGTCTTAGAGGCAGCAGCAGGCTTTATGGCCTGCTTGCCTTTGTTCCAGGACTGGTTAGGTTTCCAGGCCTGCTTAGATTGAGCAAAAGTTCCCTCTTGTCTTGAAGCGGAGGAAGTTGATGCTGCACCTGCCTTGGAATTTCGAAAGGCACGAAAATTAGACTGTTTGGCCTTTGATTTGGCCCTGTCCTGAGGAAGGGTATGACCCTTGCCTCCAGTAATGTCAGCAATAATTTCTTTCAAACCAGGCCCGAATAAGGTCTGCCCCTTGAAAGGAATGTTGAGTAATTTAGACTTTGAAGTCACATCAGCTGACCAGGATTTGAGCCATTGCGCCCTACGCGCCTGGATGGCGAATCCGGAATTCTTAGCCGTTAGTTTAGTCAAGTGAACAATGGCATCAGAAACAAATGAGTTAGCTAGCTTAAGTGTTCTAAGCTTGTCAACAATTTCAGTCAATGGAGCTGTATGGATGGCCTCTTCCAGGGCCTCAAACCAGAATGCCGCCGCAGCAGTGACAGGTGCAATGCATGCAAGGGGCTGTAAAATAAAACCTTGTTGAATAAACATTTTCTTAAGGTAACCCTCTAATTTTTTATCCATTGGATCTGAAAAAGCACAACTGTCCTCAACCGGGATAGTGGTACGCTTTGCTAAAGTAGAAACTGCTCCCACCACCTTAGGGACAGTCTGCCATAAGTTCCGTGTAGTGGCATCTATTGGAAACATTTTTCTAAATATAGGAGGTGGGGAAAACACAACTTATACTTACCTGATAAATTTATTTCTCTTGTGGTGTATCCAGTCCACGGATCATCCATTACTTGTGGGATATTCTCATTCCCAACAGGAAGTTGCAAGAGGACACCCACAGCAGAGCTGTAATATAGCTCCTCCCCTAACTGTCATAGCCAGTTATTCAACCGAAAACAAGCCGAGAAAGGAGGAACCATAGGGTGTAGTGGTTACTGTAGTTTAAATTTAAAAATTACCTGCCTTAAAATGACAGGGCGGGCCGTGGACTGGATACACCACAAGATAAATAAATTTATCAGGTAAGCATAAATTGTGTTTTCTCTTGTAAGGTGTATCCAGTCCACGGATCATCCATTACTTGTGGGATACCAATACCAAAGCTAAAGTACACGGATGAAGGGAGGGACAACGCAGGAACTTAAATGGAAGGAACCACTGCCTGTAAAACCTCTCCCCCAAATATAGCCTCCGAAGAAGCAAAAGTATCAAATTTGTAAAATTTTGAAAAAGTATGAAGCGAAGACCAAGTCGCCGCCTTGCAAATCTGTTTAACAGAAGCCTCATTTTTAAAGGCCCAAGTGGAAGCCACAGCTCTAGTGGAATGAGCTGTAATCCTTTCAGGAGGCTGCTGTCCAGCAGTCTCATAGGCTAAGCGGATTAAGCTTCTTAGCCAAAAAGAAAAAGAGGTTGCCAAAGCCTTTTGACCTCTCCTCTGTCCAGAGTAGACAACAAACAAAGCAGATGTTTGACAAAAATCTTTAGTAGCTTGTAAGTAAAACTTTAAAGCACAGACCACGTCCAGATTGTGTAACACAAGGATGGAACCACAATCTCTTGATTGATATTCTTGGAAGATACCACCTTAGGTAAGAACCCAGGTTTGGTACGCAGGACTACCTTATCCGTAGGACAAATCAGATAAGGAGAATCACATTGTAAGGCAGATAGCTCAGAGACTCTACGAGCCGAGGAAATAGCTACCAAAAACAGAACTTTCCAAGATAAAAGTTTGATATCTATGGAATGAAGAGGTTCAAACGGAACTCCTTGAAGAACCTTAAGAACCAAGTTTAAGCTCCATGGTGGAGCAACAGGTTTAAACACAGGCTTGATTCAAACTAAAGCCTGACAAAATGCCTGAACGTCTGGAACATCTGCCAGACGCTAGTGCAAAAGAATAGACAGAGCAAAAATCTGTCCCTTTAAGAAACTAGCTGACAATCCTTTTTCCAAACCTTCTTGGAGAAAAGATAAAATCCTAGGAATCCTGACCTTACTCCATGAGTAACCCTTGGATTCACACCAATAAAGATATCTACGCCATACCTTATGAAAAATTTTCCTGGTGACAGGCTTTCGTGCCTGTATTAAGGTATCAATAACTGACTCGGAGTAGCCACGCTTTGATAAAATCAAGCATTCAATCTCCAGGCAGTCAGCCTCAGAGAAATTAGATTTGGATGGTTGAAAGGACCCTGAAGTAGAAGGTCCTGTCTCAGAGGCAGAGACCATGGTGGAAAGGATGACATGTCCACTAGATCTGCATACCAGGTCCTGCGTGGCCACGCAGATGCTATCAGAATCACCGATGCTCTCTCCTGCTTGATCTTGGCAATCAGTCGAGGGAGCAGAGGAAACGGTGTAAACATGTAAGCCAGGTTGAAAGACCAGGGCGCTGCTAGAGTATCTATCAGTGTCGCCTTGGGATCCCTGGACCTGGATCCGTAACACGGAAGCTTGGCATTCTGGCGAGACGCCATGAGATCCAGTTCTGGTTTGCCCCAACGGACAATCAGTTGTGCAAAAACCTCCGGATGGAGTTCCCACTCTCCCGGATGAAAAGTCTGACGACTTAGAAAATCCGCCTCCCAGTGCTCTACACCTGGGATATGGATAGCTGATAGGTGGCAAGAGTGAATCTCTGCCCAGTGAATTATTTTTGAAACTTCTAACATCTCTAGGGAACTTCTTGTTCCCCCTCGATGGTTGATGTAAGCTACAGTCGTGATGTTGACCGACTGAAATCTGATGTACCTCAGAGTTGCTAACTGAGGCCAAACCTGAAGAGCCTTGAATATCGCTCTTAGTTCCAGAATATTTATTGCAAGCAGAGACTCCTCCTGAGTCCACGATCCCTGAGCCTTCAGGGAGTTCCAGACTGCACCCCAACCTAGAAGGCTGGCATTTGTTGTTACAATAGTCCAATCTGGCCTGCAAAGGTCATACCTTTGGACAGATGGACCCGAGATAGCCACCAGGGAAGAGGATCCCTGGTCTCTTGGTCCAGATTCAGTTGAGGGGCCAAATCTGTGTAATCCCCGCTCTACTGACTGAGCCTGCATAGTTGCAGCGGTCTGAGATGTAAACGTGCAAACGGCACTATGTCCATTGTCGCTACCATTAAGCCGATTACTTCCATACACTGAGCCACCAAAGGGCGCGGAATGGAATGAAGAACCCGACAGGAATTTAGAAGCTTTGATAACCTGGACTCCGTCAAGGTAAATTTTCATTTCTACAGAATCTATCAGAGTCCCTAGAAAGGAAGCTCTTGTGAGTGGGGATAGAGAACACTTTTCCTAGTTCAGTTTCCACCCATGCGACCTCAGAAATGCCAGTACTACGTCCGTATGAGACTTGGCAATTTGGAAGTTTGACGCCTGTATCAGGATGTCGTCTAAATAAGGGGCTACTGCTATGCCCCGCGGCCTTAGGACCGCCAAAAGCGACCCTAGAACCTTTGTAAAGATTCTTGGGGCTGTAGCTAATCCAAAGGGAAGAGCTACAACTGGTAATGCCTGTCTTGAAAGGCAAACCTGAGAAACCGATGATGTTCTTTGTGTATCGGAATGTGAAGATAAGCATCCTTTAGATCCACTGTAGTCATATATTGACCCTCCTGGATCAGTGGTAGGATGGTACGAATAGTTTCCATCTTGAACGACGGAACTTTGAGGAATTGGTTTAAGATCTTTAGATCCAAAATCGGTCTGAAGGTTGACTCTTTTTTGGGAACCACAAACAGATTTGAGTAAAAACCCTGTTCCTGTTCCTCCTTTGGAACTGGATGGATCACTCCCATAACTAGGAGGTCTCGTACACAGTGTAAGAATGCCTCACTCTTTATCTGGTTTGCAGATAATTGTGAAAGGTGAAATCTCCCTTTTGGGGGGGAAGCTTTGAAGTCCAGAAGATATCCCTGGGATATAATTTCCAACGCCCAGGGATCCTGAACACCTCTTGCCCATGCCTGGGCGAAGAGTGAAAGTCTGCCCCCTACTAGATCCGTTAACGGATAGGGAGTCGTTCCTTCATGCTGTCTTAGAGGCAGCAGCAGGCTTTTTGACCTGCTTACCTTTTTTCCAGGTCTGGTTTGGTCTCCAGACCGTCTTGGATTGAGCAAAAGTACCCTCTTGTTTATTATTAGAGGAAGTTGATGCCGCACCTGCCTTGAATTTTCGAAAGGCACGAAAATTAGACTGTTTGGCCCTAGATTTGGACCTGTCCTGAGGAAGGGCACAACCTTTTCCTCCCGTGATATCAGCAATAATCTCCTTCAAACCAGGCCCGAATAGGGTCTGCCCCTTGAAGGGAATGTTAAGTAGCTTAGATTTTAAAGTCACGTCAGCTGACCATGATTTAAGCCATAGCGCTCTGCGCGCCTGTATAGCAAAACCAGAATTCTTAGCCGTTAGTTTATTCAAATGAACAATGACATCAGAAATAAAATAATTGGCTAGCTTAAGTGCTCTAAGTTTGCCAAGTATGTCATCCAATGGAGTCTCTACCTGTAAAGCCTCTTCCAGAGACTCAAACCAGTACGCCGCAGCAGCAATGACAGGGGCAATGCATGCAAGGGGCTGTAGGATAAAACCTTGTTGAATAAATATTTTCTTAAGGTAACCTTCTAATTTTTTTATCCATTGGCTCTAAAAAAGCACAACTGTCCTCGACAGGGATAGTAGTACGCTTTGCTAGAGTAGAAACTGCTCCCTCCACCTTAGGGACTGTCTGCCATAAGTCCCGTGTGGTGGCGTCTATTGGAAAACATTTCTCTAAAAATAGGAGGGGGAGAGAACGGCACACCTGGTCTATCCCATTCCTTAATAATTTCTGTAAACCTTTTAGGTATTGGAAAAACATCAGTACACACCGGCACTGCAAAGCATTTATCCAGTCTACAAAATTTCTCTGGCACTGCAATGGTATCACAGTCATTCAGAGCAGCTAAAACCTCCCTAAGTAACACTCTGAGGTGTTCAAGCTTAAATTTAAATGTAGAAATATTAGAATCAGGTATCTTTCCTGAGTCATTAACATCACCCACTGACTGAAGCTCTCCTTCCTCAGCTTCTGCATATTGTGAGGCAGTATCAGAAATGGTTCTTAAAGCGTCAGTATGCTCTGCATTTTGTCTCACCCCAGAGCTATCTCACTAACCTCTAAGTTCAGGTAGTCTGGCTAATACCGCTGACAGTGTATTATCCATGACTGCCGCCATGTCTTGTAAAGTAAACGCTATGGGCGCCTTAGATGTACTTGGCGCCATTTGAGCGTGAGTCCCTTGGGCGGGAGTCAAAGGGTCTGACACGTGGGGAGAGTTAGTTGGCATAACTTCCCCTCGTCAGATTAATCTGGTGATAATTTTTTAAAAAAACAGAATATGATCTTTATTGCATAAAATGAAATCAGTACATTTGGTACACATTCTAAGAGGGGGTTTCCACCATGGCTTTTAAACATAATGAACAAGGAGTTTCTTCTATGTCAGACATGTTTATACAGACTAGCAAGCTTGGAAAACACTTTAAATCAAGTTAATAAGCAAATATAAAAAACGGTACTGTGCCTTTAAGAGAAACAAATTTTGTCAGAATTTGAAAAACAGTGAAAAAATGCAGTAAATCAAACGAAATTTTTACAGTGTATGTAATAGGCTAGCAGAGCATTGCATCCACTTGCAAATGGATGATTAACCCCTTAGTTCAAAAAACGGATCAAAAAAACGAAATATACTTTTTTTTTTCTTTTTTTTAACAGTCACAACCAACTGCCACAGCAAGCTGTGGTCCTACCTTCCCCAATAAACTACTTTGGAAAGCCTTTGAGCCCTTTAGAGATGTCCTATAGCATACAGGGGACTCCTGAGGGAAGCTGGATGTCACAGTTTGTAATTTTAACTGCACCAACTGTAACTTTTATACTATAACAGTGGAAAGCCTCAGTAAACTGTTTCTAGTCAAAATTTAAGCCAGCCATGTGGAAAGAACTAGGCCCCAATAAAGTTTTATCACCAATGCATATATAAAAACGATTAAACATGCCAGCAAACGTTTATATTGCAATATCATAAGGGTATTACCCCTGGGAGTAAGCATGATACCAGTCGTTATTAAATCACTGTATTCAGGCTTAACTTACATTAATCCGGTATCAGCAGCATTTTCTAGTGTTTTCCATCTCTAGAAAAAATTATAACTGCACATACCTGATAGCAGAATAAACTGCACGCCATTCTCTCGCTGAAGTTACCTCATCTGTGTAATCCCCTCAGACATATGTGAGAATAGCAATGGATCTTAGTTACAACCTGCTAAGATCATATAAACATCAGGCAGATTCTTCTTCTATTTACTGCCTGAGATAAAATAGCACAACTCCGGTACTATTTAAAAATAACAAACTTTTGATTGAAGAAAATAAACTATCTATATTTAACCGCTCTCTCCTACAACATCCTAGCTTGTTGAGAGTTGCAAGAGAATGACTGGGTATGACAGTTAGGGGAGGAGCTATATTACAGCCTCTTGCAACTTCCTGTTGGGAATGAGAATGTCCCACAAGTAATGGATGATCCGTGGACTGGATACACCTTACAAGAGAAAAGGGCACCCCGGGCCTATCCCACTCCTTACTAATAATTTCTGTAAGCCTTTTAGGTATTGGAAAAACATCAGTACTCACCGGCACTGCATAGTATTTATCCAGCCTACACAATTTCTCTGGCACTGCAATTGTGTCACAGTCATTCAGAGCAGCTAATACCTCCCCAAGCAATACACGGAGGTTCTCAAGCTTAAATTTAAAATTAGAAATCTCTGAATCAGGTCTCCCCGAATCAGAGACGTCACCCACAGACTGAAGCTCTCCGTCCTCAGGTTCTGCATATTGTGACGCAGTATCAGACATGGCTCTTACAGCATCTACGCGCTCTGTATCTCGTCTAACCCCAGAGCTATCGCGCTTGCCTCTCAATTCAGGGAATCTGGATAATACCTCTGACAGGGTATTATTCATGATTGCAGCCATGTCCTGCAAAGTAATCGCTATGGGCGTCCCTGATGTACTTGGCGCCATATTAGCGTGCGTCCCTTGAGCGGGAGGCGAAGGGTCCGACACGTGGGGAGAGTTAGTCGGCATAACTTCCCCCTCGACAGACCCCTCTGGTGACAATTCCTTTATAAAGACTGATCTTTACTGTTTACGGTGAAATCAATACATTTAGTACACATTCTCCTATGGGGCTCCACCATGGCTTTTAAACATAATGAACAAGTATCCTCTGTCTCAGACATGTTTGTACAGACTAGCAATGAGACTAGCAAGCTTGGAAAACACTTTAAAGCAAGTTAACAAGCAATATAAAAAACGTTACAAAATTTGAAATAACAGTGAAAAAAGGCAGTTACACAAACAAAATTTTTACAGTGTATGTAACAAGTCAGCAGAGCATTGCACCCACTTGCAAATGGATGATTAACCCCTTAATAACAAAAACAGAATAATAAATGACAAAAAAACGTTTTTTAAACACAGTCACAACAACTGCCACAGTCTACTGTGATTGTTACCCTCCTCAAACACGACTTTGAAGCCTTTTGAGCCCTTCAGAGATGTCCTGTATCATGCAGAGGGAAGCTGAATGTCTGTCAGTATTTTTATCTGCACAGAAAAGCACTAAAATAGGCCCTTCCCACTCATATTGCAACAGTGGAAAGCTTCAGGAAACTGTCTCTAGGCAGAAATCAAACCAGCCATGTGGAAAAAAACTAGGCCCCAATAAGTTTTGTCACCAAACATATATAAAAACGATTAACATGCCAGCAAACGTTTTATATTACATTTTTATAAGAGTATGTATCTCTATTAATAAGCCTGATACCAGTCGCTATCACTGCATTTAAGGCTTTACTTACATTAATCCGGGAAAAGCAGCATTTTCTAGCAAATTCCATCCCTAGAAAATATTAACTGCACATACCTTATTGCAGGAAAACCTGCACGCCATTCCCTCTCTGAAGTTACCTCACTCCTCAGAATATGTGAGAACAGCCATGGATCTTAGTTACTTCTGCTAAGATCATAGCAAATGCAGGCAGATTCTTCTTCTAAATACTGCCTGAGATAAACGGCACACTCCGGTACCATTTAAAAATAACAAACTTTTGATTGAAGAAATAAACTAAGTATAAAACACCACTCTCCTCTTACGACCGCCATCTTTGTTGAGGGTTGCAAGAGAATGACTGGATATGGCAGTTAGGGGAGGAGCTATATAGCAGCTCTGCTGTGGGTGATCCTCTTGCAACTTCCTGTTGGGAAGGAGAATATCCCATAAGTAATGGATGATCCGTGGACTGGATACACTTAACAAGAGAAAAATCTCTTCGCAAGCGGCCTTACCTTGAAACCTATTCTGTACCCTTGTGAAACAATGTTCTGAATCCAAAAGACTGTGAATCGAATTGATCCAAATGTCTTTGAAAAATCGTAACCTGCCCCCTACCAGCTGTGCTGGAATGAGGGCCGCACCTTCGTGTGGACTTGGGAGCTGGTTTTGACTTTCTAAAAGGCTTGGTTTTATTCCAGATTGGAGAAGGTTTCCAGACAGAAACCGTTCCTTTAGGGGAAGGGTCAGGCTTCTGTTCCTTATTCTGACGAAAGGAACGAAAACGATTAGCAGCCCTGTATTTAACTTTAGATTTTTTGTCCTGAGGCAAAAAAGTTCCTTTCCCCCCAGTAACAGTTGAAATAATAGAATCCAACTGGGAACCAAATAATTTATTACCTTGGAAAGAAAGAGAAAGCAAAGTTGACTTAGAAGACATATCTGCATTCCAAGTTTTAAGCCATAAAGCTCTTCTAGCTAAAATAGCTAAAGACATATACCTGACATCAACTCTAATGATATCAAAGATGGCATCACAAATAAAGTTATTAGCATGTTGAAGGAGTTTAACAATGCTATGAGCATTATGGTCTGATACTTGTTGTGCTAAAGCCTCCAACCAAAAAGTGGAAGCGGCAGCAACATCAGCCAAAGAAATAGCAGGCCTAAGAAGATTACCTGAACATAAATAAGCTTTCCTTAGAAAGGATTCAATCTTCCTATCTAAAGGATCCTTAAAGGAAGTACTATCTGCCGTAGGAATAGTAGTTTGTTTAGCAAGAGTAGAGATAGCCCCATCAACTTTAGGGATTTTGTCCCAAAACTCTAATCTGTCAGGGTGGCACAGGATACAATTTCTTAAACCTTTGAGAAGGAGTAAATGAAGTACCCATATTATTCCATTCCCTAGAAATCACTTCAGAAATAGCATCAGGGACAGGAAAAACTTCTGGAATAACCATTGGAGGTTTAAAAAACGAATTTAAACGCTTAGTAGATTTAGTATCGAGAGGACTATATTCCTCCATCTCTAAAGCGATTAAAACTTCTTTAAGTAAAGAGCGAATAAATTTCATCTTAAATAAATATGAAGATTTATCAGTGTCAATATCTGAGACAGAATCCTCTGAACCAGAAAAATCCTCATCAGAAACAGACAAATCAGAATGATGACGGTCATTTAAAATTTCATCTGAAAAATGAGAAGTTTTAAAAGACCTTTTACGTTTACTGGAAGGAGGAATAACAGACATAGCCTTCCTAATAGATTTAGAAACAAATTCTCTTATATTAACAGGAACATCCTGAGTATTAGATGTTGAGGGAACAGCAACAGGTAATGGTATATTACTAATGGAAATACTATCTGCATTAGCAAGCTTATCATGACATTCAGCACAAACAACAGCCGGAACAGGTACCACAAGTTTACAACAAATGCACTTAACTTTGGTAGAACCAGCATCAGGCAGCGTCTTTCCAGAAGTAGATTCTGATCCAGGGTCAATCTGAGACATCTTGCAATATGTAATAGAAAAAAACAACATATAAAGCAAAATTATCAAATTCCTTCAATGACAGTTTCAGGAATGGGAAAGAATGCCAATGAATAAGCCTCTAGCAACCAGAAGCAATGAAAAAAAGACTGAAATAATGTGAAAAAAAAGTGGAGACAAGAATGACGCCCACATTTTTTAGCGCCAAAAAAGACGCCCACATTATTGGCGCCTTAAATTTTTTGGCACCAAGAATGACGCCACATCCGGTAACGCCAACATTTTTGTCGCAAAACGTAAAAAAAATGACGCAATCACGAACAAATTCCGGCGTCAAGTATGACGCCGGAAATGACAAAAAACTTTTTTGCGCCAAAAAAGTCTGCGCCAAGAATGACGCAATAAATTGAAGCATTTTCAGCCCCCGCGAGCCTAACAGCCCACAGGGAAAAAAAGTCAATTTGAAAACAATTTTAAGGTAAGAAAAAATTGATTATTCATATGCATTAACCCAAATAATGAAACTGACTTGTCTGAAATAAGGAATATTGATCATCCTGAATCAAAGCAAATATAAGTTTAAAGACATATATTTAGAACTTTATATATAAAGTGCCCAACCATAGCTTAGAGTGTCACAAAAAATAAGACTTACTTACCCCAGGACACTCATCTACATATAGTAGATAGCCAAACCAGTACTGAAACGAGAATCAGTAGAGGTAATGGTATATAAGAGTATGTCGTCGATCTGAAAAGGGAGGTAAGAGATGAATCTCTACGACCGATAACAGAGAACCTATGAAATAGATCACGTAGAAGGAGACCATTGAATTCAAATAGGCAATACTCTCTTCACATCCCTCTGACATTCACTGCACACTGAGAGGAAAACCGGGCTCCAGCCTGCTGCAAAGCGCATATCAACGTAGAATCTAGCACAAACTTACTTCACCACCTCCACGGGAGGCAAGGTTTGTAAAACTGAATTGTGGGTGTGGTGAGAGGTGTATTTATAGGCATTTTGAGGTTTGGGAAACTTTGCCCCTCCTGGTAGGAATGTATATCCCATACGTCACTAGCTCATGGACTCTTGCTAATTACATGAAAGAAACTGGAAAGTGCACAATACAATTCCTAAGACCTTAGAAGATTATTAAATTGAAATTCATTCTATGGCCTACTCTCTATTTGCCACTTCACATGTGGAGATCCTTGTTTGATAAACTATTACATTAATGCAATAAAGGCCTGACAAGCAACCACTAGGTCTCACTGTTACTCTTACATCCCTTTTACTCTGGATAGAGAATTTTTAAATTGTATGCTTTTTCCCATCTTTAAGTGTTCAAATAAAGTTTAATTTTTTAATATCCTTTTTGCCTCTACGATCAATCTGGGCAAAGAGTGCTAAAAAGCATTTCTTTCTAGGGAACCTCAATCCCAATTGTTCATAATAATTTGAATCAAAATGCTAGCACCACTCCTCATGAGGAAATACTAAACTGATACTGATATGTCAAGTATCTTGTGAACCACTATAGCAGAGGAGTCTGCCTTTATAGTCCCCTTGCCATCGCGTGTGGAGTATACACTGGAAGGAGGCTAGGGAAGATTCCCTGCGACACCCAAAGCTAACTCCCCCCAACTTTTACTAAGCTACCTCCTTTCAGTAGACTAGGCAAAGAATTACTGGGGGAATAGGGTAAGTGGGAAGAATACCTAATGCTTTGGCTGGGGTGTCTGCCTCCTACTGGTGACCAGGTGTTGTAATCCCTGTCAGTAGAAAGAAATAGCGAGAGCACTAGGCTAGCTGATGCAGATCGGTCACTGGTTCCTGAGTTACATGAAAGTCACAAGAATCAGCCGTGAATCGATCTTTAAGATGACAACAATGACTTATGGATTTGCCCCACACAGCTCTACTGGCATCACATCTTCCTGGTCTGTCTACCACTTGTAGCAGACCTAGATGTGCTGCCACAACTGTGAGGAAATACATTTCCCAGTAAGTAGTTTTATACATTCTTTTGCATTATTTGTACCGTAACATACAAAAAAGTTTCCTCTCATCAGGGAATAACAAATGTTAAATGGTTATTAGCCTGTGCCCCCTCAAAATCAGTGCTGCCCAACTAAAAGCACAGGTGAGCACTAGAGGCAATGCCCACTCCCCCGCACCTATATCACGGTTCAATAGATGTGTTCTCACCTTCTCTACATTACTCCAAAACTGTCGTACTTCTTTAGCAATGGAAATAGCGATGCGCTTGAGCTTGGCCTGCTCCTCGCGACGTGCTCTCTCCTCTTTCTGCTTCTGCTCCTCATGATGGCGCACAACCATACGTACCAACTACAAAGAGATGGAATCAACAATAAAAACAAATTATAACAGACACTGTGCACCAAATGTCCATCCGAGTGTGATGCAACGGCACTGAGCAGGCAGCTGCATCGTTATCCAGAAGAATACTCTAGCACCAGCTACCAAACCAGAGCCAAAAATGAGCAGCACAGGTCTGTTTAATAGTGCAGAATACATAGATGCACACAAATCACAACAGATATTCTGCAGGTCTCACCTTCCTGGCCACCCCTCTCTTCCAGCGGCGCTCCTGAGCAAAGTCTGCAGAGAGCCACTGCATTTCCTCACACAGATAGTCCCAATGCACCTTGGGCCGTGTTGGTTCTGGTACTTTAGACAGACGACGAGGATGCCAGAAACCTTCTTTCCGAAGTTCTGCAATTCGGTTTTCAATTTCAGCTTCCTGTAGATGAGACGGGGGGGGGGGGGGATTACTTGACGTTCAGTAGTGCTCATGTGACATTGACTACAGGGACTTTAGTATCTGTCAAAATAAATCGCAAAAACAAATTTATTTTCTTGTTTGTGAGAGTCCACAACCTTACTCTTGGGAATTCAGCGCTTGGCCACCAGGAGGATGCAAAGACACCTCACACCAGAGCTTTAAGTGGAATGAGCCGTAATTCTCTCAGGAGGCTGCTGTCCAGCAGTCTCAGAAGCAAACAAATCATACTTCCTAACCAGGCCTTCTGACCCTTAAACTTTCCAGAGAAAACAACAAAACAGGGCAGAAGATTGCCGAAAATCTTTGGTAGCTTAAAAGGTAAGATTTTAGACCATGCACCACATCCAAGTTATGCAAAAGACGTTCCTTATAAGAAGGATTAGGACAAAAACAAAAAATTTCTGAATAATGTTTCGAACAGAGACAACCTTAGGGAGAAACCTCAATCTAGGACGTACGACCGCCTTATCTGCATGAAAAAAAATTATGCTTACCTGATAAATGTATTTCTTTGACACAGTGAGTCCATGGATCATCTAATTACTATTGGGAATATCACTCCTGCCCTGCAGAAGGCGGCAAAGAGCACCACAGCAGAGCGGTTAAATATCACCTCCCTTCTTTCCCACCCCAGTCATTCGACCGAAGTAAAGGAGAGAAAGGAAGCAACAAGGTGCAGGTGTCTGAAGTATATAACAAACCAACAACCTGTCTATAGAACAGGGCGGGAAGTGGACTCATCGTGTCAAAAAAGAAATACATTTATCAGGTAAGCATACATTTTCTTTTCTTTTTAATGACACAAGTCCACGGATCATCTAATTACTATTGAGAATCAATACCCAAGCTATTGTACACAGATAAGGGAGGGACAAGACAGGGAACCTAAACAGAAGGCACCACTGCTTGAAGAACACTTCTCCTAAAAATGGCCTCAAATGAGGTGAAAGTGTCAAAATTGAAGAATTTTGAAAAAGTGTGAAGAGAGGACCAAGTTGCAGCCTTGCAATTTTTGAATGCCCATGAGGAAGCAACAGCCCTTGTGGAATGAGCCGTAACACTCTCTGGAGGACGCTGTCCAGCAGTTTCATAGGCAAAACGACTAATACTCTTCAGCCAAAAGGAAAGAGAAGTAGCCATAGATATCTGTCCCTTACGTTTTCCCAAGAAAACCACAAAGCAGAAGACTGACGAAAATCCTTAGTCGCCTATAAGTAAAATTTTAAGGCACGTACCACGTCTAAATTGTGCAGAAGCCGTTCCTTCTGAGGAGGATTAGGACACAAGGAAGGAACAACAATCTCCTCATTAATGTTCCTGTCAGAAACTAAATTAGGAAGAAATCCTAATTTTGTACGTAAAACTACCTTATCCGAATGAAAAATAAGGTAAGGAGACTCATACTGCCATGCCGAGAGTTCTGACACTACGAGCAGAAAAAATAGAAACAAGAAACAAAACTTTCCAAGATAACTTAATATCTAAGGAATGCATAGGCTCAAACGGAGCCCCTTGAAGAACCTTAAGAACTAAATTAAGACTCAAGGGAGAAGTAACTGGTTTTAACACAGGTCTAATCCTGACCAAGGCCTGGCAAAAAGATTGCACGTCTGGTACGTCCGCCAGACCCTTATGTAACAAATAGACAAGGCAGATATTTGACCCTTTAGGGAACTTGCCGATAATCCTTTCTCCAACCCCTCTTGGAGAAAAGAAAATTCAAGGAATCCTAACTCTGCGCCAAGAGTAGCCCTTGGATTCACACCAAGAGAGATATTTACGCTATATCTTGTAGTAAATTTTCCTAGTTACAGGTTTAGGAGTCTGAATCATGGTCTCTATGACAGATTCTGAAAAGCCCCACTTGGATAAAATTAAGCGTCTCAAAGCAGTCAGCTTCAGAGAAACTAGATTTGGGTGAAGGAAGGGTCCTTGAATTACGTCCTTTATCAAAAGGAAGTCTCCAAGGTGGACGAGATGACATGTCCACCAGATCTGCATACCAAATCCTGCGAGGCCAAGCCGGTACAATGAGGATCACCAACGCCCTCTCCTGCTTGATTCGAGCAATGACCCGAGGAAGAAGAGCAAACGGAGGAAATAGGTATGCTAGGCTGAAGGTCCAAGGTACTTAGGCTGAAGGTCCAAGGTACCGCCAGGGCATCTATCAGTACAGCCTGAGGGTCCCTGGACCTTAATCCGTACCTCGGCAGCTTGGCATTCTGACGAGATGCTATGAGATCCAATTCCGGCTGACCCTATCTGAGAATCAGGCTGGAAAACACTTCCGGATGGAGTTCACACTCCCCCGGGTGAAAGGTCTGCATGCTCAGGAAGTCCACCTCCCAGTTGTCCACCCCTGGGATGTGGATCGATGACAGACAGCAAGAGTGGGTTTCTGCCCACCGAAGTATTTTGGCTACCTCTTTCATTGCTAAGGAACTCTGCGTTCCTCCCTGAGGATTGATGTAAGCCACTGAAGTTATGTTGGCCAACAGGAACCTGATAAACTGGGCCGAGGCTACATGGAGCCAGGCCAGAAGAGCATTGAAGATCGCTCTTAGTTCCAGAATGTTGATAGGTAGAACAGACTCCAACAGAGTGAACAGAGTCCAAACTCCCTGAGTCTTTAGGGAGCCCCAGACTGCTACCCATCCCAGAAGGCTGGCGTCTGTGGTCACAAATACCCAAGAGGATCTGCGAAAGCAGGTTCCCTGGGAGAGATGATCCTGAGACAACCACCATTAAAGAGAATCCCTTGTCTCCTGTTTCAGTAGTATTCGAGGAGACAAATCCGCGTAATCTCCGTTCCATTGACTGAGCATGTCTAGCTGTAGAGGTCTGAGATGGAAACGAGCGAACGGGTTGATGTCCATTGCCGCTACCATCAGCCCGATTACCTCCATGCACTGAGCCACTGATGGCCGAGGAGCAGACTGAAGCGCTAGGCAAGAATCGAAAATCTTTGATTTCCTGACTTCTGTCAGAAAAATCTTCTTTGATAGATAATCTATTATGGTTCCCAAGAAAGTTACCCTTGTATCTGGAACTAAGGAACTCATTTCCAAATTCACCTTCCCTTCCGGCTTTGTGGAGGAAGAGGAAGCAGAGGGTACGCCCTTAAAATTTCAAAAGGAACGAAAAACAGAATTTATGCTTACCTGATAAATTTCTCTCTTTTGTGATGTACTGAGTCCACAGTTTCATCCTTACTTGTGGGATATTATCCTTCCCAACAGGAAGTGGCAAAGAGAGCACCCACAGCAGAGCGGTCTATATAGCTCCCCCCTTAACTCCACCCCCCAGTCATTCAACCGAAGGCTAAGGAAGAAAAAGGAGAAACTATAAGGTGCAGAGGTGACTGAAGTTTTCAATAAAAAATACTGTCTTGAATAGACAGGGCGGGCCGTGGACTCGGTACATCGCAAAAGAAAGTAATTTATCAGGTAAGCATAAATTCTGTTTTCTTTTGCAAGATGTACAGAGTCTACGGTTTATTCCTTACTTGTGGGATACCAATATCAAAGCTTTAGGACACGGATGAAGGGAGGGACAAGACAGGAACCTAAACGGAAGACACCACTGCTTGTAAAACCTCTCTCCCAAAAATAGCCTCCGAAGAAGCAAAAGTATCAAATTTGTAAAAGGTATGAAGCGAAGACCAAGTCGCAGCCTTACAAATTTGTTCAACAGAAGCATCATTTTTAAAAGCCCATGTGGAAGCCACCGCTCTAGTGGAGTGAGCTGTAATTCTTTCAGGAGGCTGCTGTCCAGCAGTCTCATAAGCCAAACGGATGATGCTTTTCAGCCAAAAGGAAAGAGAGGTAGCCGTAGCCTTTTGACCTCTACGCTTACCAGAATAGACTACAAACAAAGAAGATGTTTGACGAAAATATTTGGTTGTCTGCAAATAAAACTTCAAAGCACAAACCACGTCCAAGTTGTGCAACAGACGTTCCTTCTTAGAAGAAGGATTAGGACACAGAAGGAACAACAATTTCCTGATTGATATTCCTGTTAGTACCAACCTTAGGGAGGAACCCAGGTTTGGTACGCAAAACCACCTTATCAGCATGGAAAACAAGATAAGGCGAGTCACATTGCAATGCAGATATTTCAGAAACTCTTCGAGCCGAAGAGATAGCAACTAGAAAAAGAACTTTCCAAGATATAAGCTTAATATCTTTGGAATGCATAGGTTCAAACGGAACCCCTTGAAGAACTTTATGAACTAAATTCAAGCTCCATGGCGGAACAGGTTTAAAGTGAAGGTAAAGTTACCTTGACACTGATACAGAATCCAATTATTTCTTGAAAATGAATGGGACTTTCATTCATGACTTTTTACATTATTACTTCAAAATCCTTAATTTTCTATTTCAATTCCTTTTCTTCCGATTTAAACAATCATCCCGTTTTCTATTTTTTTTTTAATTTATGGTCACGTTTTTTGAGCAACCAGTTGAATTTCTGGCCGATAGGCGGCCGTGACTCTACGTCACCCGCCTACTCGATATACTGCGCATGCCCTAGAGTCTATTAATATATCAAAGACTACACTGGGCGTTCTAGTTTCGCGCATGCGTACTTACGGCCGGTTTATGTTGCTTGAAGGGAGATGGGTGCGCTTAGAATCGCGCATGCGCAGTTAGATTTCTCTTCGTGAACGCGCTTCTGCTGTTATGTATAGAGCCGGGTGGGAACACACTATACGTAACAGCACATTACAAACCGGATGTAGAGGTTGGGAGGAGTTAAACAACAGAACGGTAGGGAAAAGTATAGTTAAAAAAAAATGAAAAAATATTTTTTTTATAAAATAAAGTTAGCGATTAGCATATTCAATATTCAAGGAATACATAGATATATTCAAATTAAATAAACTTTACCTTCACTTTAAACACAGGCTTGATTCTAACTAAAGCCTGACAGAACGACTGAACATCTGGAACACCTGCCAGACGCTTGTGCAGTAGAATTAATAAAGCAGATATCTGTCCCTTTAAGGAACTAGCTGATAGCCCCTTCGCCAATCCTTCTTGGAGAAAGGACAAAATCCTAGGAATCCTGATCTTACTCCATGAGTAGCCTTTGGATTCGCACCAATAAAGATATTTACGCCATATCTTATGATAGATTTTCCTGGTGACAGGCTTTCGAGTCTGAATCAAGGTATCTAGGATTGGTCTGAAGGTTCCCTCTTTTTTGGGAACCACAAACAGATTGGAGTAGAACCCCTGCCCCTGTTCCGTTTTTGGAACTGGGCAGATCACTCCCATGGTAAATAGTCTACACAGCGTAATAACGCCTCTCTTTTTGTCTGGTTTAAGACAATTGTGAAAGATGGAATCTCCCCCTTGGGGGAGAATCTTTGAAATCTAGAAGATACTCCTGGGTTACGATTTCTACAGCCCAGGAGTCCTGAACGTCTCTTGCCCAAGCCTGAGCAAAGAAACAAAGTCTGCCCCCTATTAGATCCGCTCCCGGATCGGGGGCTACCCCTTCATGCTGTCTTGGTGGCAGCAGCAGGCTTCTTGGTCTGTTTACCTTTGTTCCAAGCCTGGTTAGGTTTCCAGACTGGCTTGGATTGAGCAAAGTTCCCCTCTTGCCTTGCAGCAGGGGAAGAGGGACCACCTTTGAAGTTCCAAAAGGAACGAAAATTATTTGACTTTTCCTGAGGGAGGGCATGACCCTTCCCTCCAGTGATATCTGAAATGATCTCTTTCAGTTCAGGCCCAAATAGGGTCTTACCCTTGAAAGGGATGGCTAAAAGCTTAGATTTTGATGACACATCAGCAGACCAGGACTTAAGCCATAACGCTCTACGCGCGCTAAAATGGCAAAACCTGAATTCTTTTCCGCTAATTTAGCCAGTTGAAAAGAGGCATCTGTAATGAAAGAATTAGCTAGCTTGAGAGCCCTAATTCTATCCAGAATATCATCTAATGGGGTCTCAACCTGAAGAGCCTCCTCCAGAGCATCGAACCAAAAAAACAGCAGCAGTAGTTACAGAAACAATGCACGCTATAGGTTGGATAAGAAAACCCTGATGAACAAATATTTTCTTCAGGAGACCCTCTAATTTTTTATCCATAGGATCTTTGAAAGCACAACTGTCCTCAATAGGTATAGTTGTACGCTTAGCCAGGGTAGAAATAGCTCCCTCCACCTTAGGGACCGTCTGCCACGAGTCCCGCATGGTGTCTGATATGGGAAACATTTTCTTAAAAGTAGGAGGGGGAGCGAACGGACTACCTGGTCTATCCCACTCCTTAGTAACAATGTCCAAAATCCTCTAGGGACCGTAAAAACATCAGTGTAGGTAGGAACCTCTAGAAATCTGTCCATTTTACACAATTTCTCTGGAACTACAATAGGGTCACAATCATCCAGAGTCGCTAAAACCTCCCTGAGAAATAAGCGGAGGTGCTCTAGTTCAAATTTATTAGCCATCATATCCGAGACTGTCTGAGGGAACATCTTTCCTGAATCAGAAATCTCTCCCTCAGACAGCAAATCCCTCACCCCCAACTCAGAACATTGTGAGGGTACATTGGATATGGCTAATAAAGCGTCAGAGGGCTCAGCATTTGTTCTCACACCAGACCTACTGCGCTTCCCCTGCAACCCAGGCAGCTTAGATAAAACCTCTGTGAGGGTAGTATTCATAACTGCGGCCAAATCTTGCAGGGTGAAAGAATTAGACGCACTAGAAGTACTTGGTGTTGCTTGTGCGGGCGTTAATGGTTGTGACACTTGGGGAGAATTAGATGGCATAACCGGATTTCCTTCTGACTGAGAATCATCCTGCGACACTTTTATTAGCTAAAATATGTTCTTTACAATTTATTGATGCATGAGGGACACATTCTAAGTGGAGGTTCCACAATGGCTTCTAAATATATTGAACATTGACTTTCCACAATGTCAGACATGTTGAACAGGCTAGTAATGACTATAAACAAGCATGAAAACACTTTATTTAGTGAAAAAAATAACAATCCTAAAAAACGGTACTGTGCCTTTAAAGGGACAGTCTACACCAGAATTTTTATTGTTTTAAAAGATAGATAATCCCTTATTACCCATTTCCCAGTTTTGCATAACCAACACAGCTATAATAATATACTTTTAACCTCTGTGATTATCTTGTATCTAAGCCTCTGCAAACTGCCCCTTTTTCAGTTCTTTTGACAGACTTGCAGTCTAGCCAATCAGTGTCTGCTCCCAGATGACTTCTTGTGCACAAGCACAGTGTTATCTATATGAAATACGTGAACTAAACACCCTCTAGTGGTGAAAAACTGTTAAAATGCAATCTGAAAGAGGTGGGCTTCAAGGTCTAAGAAATTAGCATATGAACCTCCTAGGTTAAGCTTTCAACTAAAAATACCAAGAGAACAAAGCAAAATTGGTGATAAAAGTAAATTGGAAAATTGTTTAAAATTACATGCTCTATCTGAATCATGAAAGTTTATTTTGGCCTAGACTGTCCCTTTAAGAGAAAAAAAGTATACACGGTCTAAACATGCACCAATTTTATCACCTCTTTCACTTTACCCTTCCTGCTTAGAGCCGGCAAAGAGAATGACTGGGGGGTGGAGTTAAGGGGGGAGCTATATAGACAGCTCTGTTGTGGGTGCTCTCTTTGCCACTTCCTGTTGGGAAGGATAATATCCCACAAGGATGAAACCGTGGACTCGGTACATCTTGCAAAAGAAAATAATTTTGTTTATCCCTCATCTTAACAGACTTATCCTGAGGTAGGGTGTGGCCTTTACCTCCAGTAATGTCAGAAATGATTTCCTTCAATTCAGGCCCGAATAGGGTCTTACCCTTGAAAGGAATAGCTAAAAGCTAAGATTTTGATGACACATCAGCAGACCACAATTTGAGCCATAATGCTCTACACGCTAAAATGTCAAATCCTGCATTTTTCGCCGCTAATTTAGCAATTTGAAAAGTGGCATCAGTAATAAAAGAATTAGCTAGCTTGAGAGCCTTAATTCTATCCAAAATGTCCTCTAATGGGGTCTCAACCTTCAGAGACTCTTCTAGAGCATCAAACCAAAAAGCTGCTGCAGTAGTAACTGGAACAATGCAAGCTGTAGGTTTTAAAAGAAAACCCTGATGAATAAATTTCTTTAGAAGACCCTCCAACTTCTTATCCATAGGGTCTTTGAAAGCACAACTGTCCTCAATAGGTATAGTTGTACGCTTAGCCAGGGTAGATTTAGCTCCCACCACCTTAGGGACTGACTGCCAAGAGTCCCGAATGGTGTCTGATATGGGATACATCTTCTTAAAATTAGGAGGAGAGAACGATATACCTGGTCTATCCCCATTCCTTTTTTATAATTTCCGAAATTCTTTTAGGAACCGGAAAAACATCAGTTTAAGTAGGTACCTCTAGATATTTGTCCATTTACACAATTTCTCTGGTGGTATCACAATAGGGTCACAATCATCAAGAGTCGCTAAAACCTCCCGAAGTAACAGGCGGAGGTGTTCAAACCTTATTGGAGAAACGACAGAATTCTAGGAATCCTAACTCTTTTCCAAGAGAAACCCTTGGATTCACACCAATATAGATATTTACGCCATATCTTGTGGTAAATCTTTCTAGTCACAGGTTTACGAGCCTGAATCATGGTCTCAATGACCGACTCAGAAAACCCCCGCTTGGATAAAATTAAGCTTTCTATCTCCACGCAGTCAGCTTCAGAGAAACTAGATTTCGATGTAGGAAGGGCCCCTGATGACATTCCCACCAGGTCTGCATACCAAATCCGGCACGGCCAAGACGGTGCAATGAGAATCACCGACGCCCTCTCCTGCTTGATTCGAGCAATGACTCGAGGAAGAAGAGAAATGGAGGAAATAGGTATGCAAGACTGAAATTCCAAGGCACCGCCAGGGCGTCTATCAATACAGCCTGAGGGTCCCTTGACCTCGATCAGTACGTCGGAAGCTTGGCATTCTGTCGAGATGCCATGAGATCCAATTCCGGCTGACCCCATTTGAGAATCAGGCTGGAACACACTTCCGGATGGAGTTGCCACTCCCCCCAGGGAAAAGATTGTCTGCTCAAAAAGACAGCCTCCCAGTTGTCCACCCCTGGGATGTGGATCGCCGACAGACAACGAGAGTGGGTCTTCGCCCACCAAATTATCTTGGCTACTTCTGTCATTGCTAAGGAACTCCTCGTTCCTCCCCAATGATTGATGTAAGCCACCGAAGTTATAATGTCCGACTGGAACCTGAAACTGGGCAGAGGCTAACTGGGGCCAGGCCAGAAGAGCATTGAAGATCGCTCTCAGCTCCAGAATGTTTATAGATAGAACAGACTCCAACAGAGTGAACAGAGTCCAAACTCACTGAGCCTTAAGAGAGCCCCAGAAGGCTGGCGCCTTGTCACAATTACCAAAGAGGGTCTGCGAAAGCAGGTTCCCTGAGAGAGATGATCCTGAGACAACCACCATTGAAGAGAATTCCTTGTCTCCTGCTCCAGTAGGATTCGAGGAGACAAATCCGCAAAATGTCTGTTCCATTGACTGAGCATGTTTAGCTGCAAAGGTCTGAGATGAAAACGAGCGAACGGGATGATGTCCATTGCCGCCATGCAGAGCCACTGATAGCCGAGGGGTGGACTGAAGCGCTAGGCAAGAAAATCTTTGATTTCCTGACTTCTGTCAGAAAAATCTTCATCGATAGGGAATCTATTATGGTTCCTAAGAAAGTTACCCTTGTATTTGGAACTAAGGAGCTCTTTCCCAGATTTACCTTCCACCCGTGAGATCGCAGGAAGGCTAACAACATTTCCGTGTGGGACCTTGCTTGTTGAAAGGATGGCGCCTGGACCAGAATGTCGTCCAGATAAGGAGCCACTGCAATGCCCCGTAATGTAAGCACCGCCAATAGAGACCCCAGAACCTTTGAGAAAATTCTGAGAGCTGTGGCAAGAACAAAGGGAAGAGCCACAAATTGGAAGTGTTTGTCTAGAAAGGCAAACCTTAGGCACTTGTGATAATCCCTATGAATGGGAACATGCAGGTACGCGTCCTTTAAATCCACTGTTGTCATAAATTAACCCTCCTTGACCAAAGGAAGAATGGAATGAATAGTTTCCATCTTGAAGGACGGTACTCTGAGGAATATGTTTAGACTCTTGAGATCTAAAATTGGTCTGAAGGTTCCCTCTTCTTTGAGACCCACAAATAGATTGGAATAAAATCCCAGACCCCGTTCCTGCATCGGAACAGGAACTATCACTCCCAGCTCGGTGAGTTCTCTTACACAGTTTAAGAACGCCTCTCTTTTTGTCTGGTCTACAGATAATCTTGAAAGCAGAAACATGCCTCTGGAAGGAAAACTTTTGAATTCTAGTTTGTATCCCTGGAACACTATTTCTACTGCTCAGGGATCCTGAACATCTCGAACCCAAGCCTGCCCCCTACAAGATCCGGTCCCGGATCGGGGGGCAGGCCTTTCATGCTGACTTAGATTCAATGGCATGCTTCTTGAATTGTTTTCGCTTACTCCAAGACTGATTGGATCTCCAAGAAGGTTTAGCCTGTTCTTGCTTGGGGGCGGAAGCGGAAGAATTTCCCTTGAAATTACGAAAGGAACGAAAATTACTCTGACATCCCTTTTGCTTGTTTCTCTTATCTTGAGGGAGTCTCCAAGGTGGGAGAGATGACCCTCACCTCCCGTAAATTATCTGAGATTATTTCCGTCAAGCCCGGTCCAAACAAGGTCTTCCCTTTGTAAGGAATAGCTAAAAGTTTAGACTTAGAGGAGGCATCCACAGACCAAGATTTTAACCATATGGCTCTGCGGGCTAGAACAGAGAAACCAGAAATCTTTGCTCCTAGTTTGATATCCTGTAGGGAAGCATCCGTAATAAAGGAATTAGCCAAATTAAGGGCTTTTATCCTATCCTGAATCTCGTCCAAGGTAGTATCTGTCCTAATAGCATCAGACAACGCATCAAACCAATATGCCGCCGCACTGGTGACGGTAGCAATGCACACAGCTAGTTGCCATTGTAACCCCTGGTGTACATATATCTTTTTAAAAAAACCCTCAAATTTTTTGTCCATAGGATCTGTAAAGGCACAACTATCCTCTATGGGTATAGTAGTTCTCTTAGCCAGGGTGGAAACAGCTCCTTCCACCTTGGGAACTGTTTGCCAAGCCTCCTTGACAGAGTCGGCTATGGGAAACATTTAGGATATGGAGAAAAAGAAAATTTATGCTTACCTGATAAATTTGTTTCTTTTTAGATACGATGAGTCCACGGATTTCATCCTTACTTGTAGGATTACGCCTCCTGGTCAACAGGAGGAGGCAAAGAGCACCACAGCAGAGCTGTATATATAGCTCCTCCCTTCCCTCCCACCCCAGTCATTCGACCAAAGTTAGGAAGAGAAAGGAAAAGCTAAGGTGCAGAGGTGTCTGAAGTTGAAGGGCTGGCCGTGGACTCATCGTTTCTAAAAAAAAAAACAAATCAGGTAAGCATAAATTTCCTTCTCTTTTTAAAGATACGATGAGTCCACGGAATTTATCCTTACTTGTGGGATACAATACCAAAGCTATAGTACACGGATGAAACGGGAGGGACAAGACAGGTAACCTAAACGGAAGATATCACTGCTTGAAGAACCTCTCCCCCAAAAACAGCCTCAGCTAAGGCAAAAGTATTAAATTTGTAAAATTTTGAAAAAGTGTGAAGAGAAGACCAAGTTGCAGCTTTGCAAATCGGTTCAACAGAAGCATCATTTTTGAATGCCCATGAGGAAGCAACGGCCCTAGTGGAATGAGCCGTAATTCTTTCAGGAGGCTGCTGTCCAGGAGTCTCATAAGCAAAATGGATGATACTTTTCAGCCACAAAGAAAGAGAGGTAGCCGTAGCTTTCTGACCCCTATGTTTCCCAGAAAAAAAACACAAAGAAGATGGACGAAAGTCCTTAGTAGCTTGCAAGTAGAACTTTAAAGCACGGACCACATCTAAATTATGTAGCAGACGTTCCTTCTGTGAAGAAGGATTTGGACACAAGGATGGAACAACAATTTCCTGATTAATGTTCTTGTCTGAAACAACCTTAGGAAGAAACCCAGGTTAAGTACGTAACACCACCTTATCCCCATGAAAAAAAAAAGATAGGGAGAATTATATTGCAATGCTGAAAGCTCTGACACTCTGCGAGCAGAAGAAATAGCAACCAAAAACAGAACTTTCCAAGATAATAACTTAATATCTATGGAATGCATAGGTTCAAACGGAACCCTTTGAAGAACATTAAGAACTAAATTCAAACTCCACGGAGGAGCAATAGGTATAAATACAGGCCTGATTCTAGTCAGAGCCTGACAAAAGGATTGTACATCTGGAACATCTGCCAGACGCTTGTGTAGCAAGCTTTGCATTCTGACGAGACGCCATCAGGTCCAATTCCGGTCGACCCAATCTGATAATCAGGTTTGAAAATATTTCCGGATGGAGTTCCCACTCCCCCGGATGAAAGGTCTGCCTGCTCAGAAAGTCTGCCTCCCAGTTTTCCACTCCTGGGATGTAGATTGCCGACAGATGGCAAGAGTGAGCCTCCGCCCACCGAATTATCTTGGCTACTTCGGTCATCGCTAAGGAACTCCTCGTTCCTCCCTGATGATTGATGTAAGCCACTGTCGTTATGTTGTCCGACGAACCTGATGAATTGGTTCGTGGCCAACTGAGGCCAGGCCCGAAAAGCATTGAATATCGCTCTCAATTCTAGAATATTGATGGGAAGGAGAGATCCATACCCCCTGAGCCCTCAAGGAATTCCAGACTGCTCCCCATCCTAACAGGCTGGAATCCGTTTTCACTATCACCCATGGGATAGATGATCCAGTGACAACCACCAAAGAAGAGAGTCCCTTGTCTCCTGGTCTAGGTCTATTCGAGGAGACAAATCCGTATAATCTCCATTCCACTGCCTGAGAATGATTAGTAGCAGAGGCATGAGATGAAAGCGAGCAAACGGAATTATGTCCATTGCCGCTACCATTAAACCGATTACTTCCATGCACTGAGGTACCAACTGACGAGGATTGGACTGAATGGCTCGACATGTATTCAGAAGTTTTAACTTTCTGACCTCCGTCAAAAAAAACATAATTTATGCTTACCTGATAAATTCCTTTCTCCTGTAGTGTAGTCAGTCCACGGGTCATCCATTACTTATGGGATATTAACTCCTCCCTAACAGGAAGTGCAAGAGGATCACCCAAGCAGAGCTGCTATATAGCTCCTCCCCTCTACGTCACACCCAGTCATTCGACCGAAAACCAAACGAGAAAGGAGAAACTATAGGGTGCAGTGGTGACTGGAGTATAATTTAAAATTTAGACCTGCCATAAAAAACAGGGCGGGCCGTGGACTGACTACACTACAGGAGAAAGGAATTTATCAGGTAAGCATAAATTATGTTTTCTCCTGTTAAGTGTAGTCAGTCCACGGGTCATCCATTACTTATGGGATACCAATACCAAAGCTAAAGTACACGGATGACGGGAGGGACAGGCAGGATCTTTACACGGAAGGAACCACTGCCTGAAGAACCTTTCTCCCAAAAACAGCCTCAGAAGAAGCAAAAGTGTCAAATTTGGAAAATTTGGAAAAAGTATGAAGAGAAGACCAAGTTGCAGCCTTGCAAATCTGTTCAGAGGCCTCATTCTTAAAGGCCCACGTGGAAGCCACAGCTCTCGTAGAATGAGCTGTAATTCTTTCAGGAGGCTGCTGTCCAGCAGTCTCATAGGCTAAACGTATTATGCTACGAAGCCAAAAAGAGAGAGAGGTAGCAGATGCTTTTTGACCTCTCCTCTGTCCAGAATAAACGACAAACAGGGAAGAAGTTTGGCGAAAATCTTTAGTTGCCTGTAAATAAAATTTCAGGGCACGGACTACGTCTAGATTGTGCAGAAGTCGTTCCTTCTTTGAAGAAGGGTTAGGGCACAATGATGGAACAACAATCTCTTGATTGATATTCTTGTTAGTGACTACCATAGGTAAGAACCCAGGTTTAGTACGCAGAACTACCTTGTCTGAATGAAAAATCAGATAAGGAGAATCACAATGTAAGGCCGATAACTCAGAGACTCTACGAGCCGAGGAAATAGCCATTAAAAACAGAACTTTCCAAGATAACAGCTTGATATCAATGGAATGAAGGGGTTCAAACGGAACACCCTGTAAAACGTTAAGAAATAAGTTTAAGCTCCACGGTGGAGCAACAGTCTTAAACACAGGCTTAATCCTGGCCAAAGCCTGACAAAAAGCCTGAACGTCTGGAACTTCTGACAGACGTTTGTGTAAAAGGATGGACAGAGCTGAGATCTGTCCCTTTAAAGAACTTGCAGATAAACCCTTTTCTAAACCTTCTTGTAGAAAAGACAATATCCTAGGAATCCTAACCTTACTCCATGAGTAACTCTTGGATTCGCACCAGTGTAAATATTTACGCCATATCTTATGGTAAATTTTCCTGGTAACAGGTTTCCTAGCCTGTATTAAGGTATCAATTACTGACTCCGAAAATCCACGCTTTGATAAAATCAAGCGTTCAATCTCCATGCAGTCAGCTTCAGAGAAATTAGATTTTGATGTTTGAAAGGACCCTGAATTAGAAGGTCCTGTCTCAGAGGCAGCGACCAAGGTGGACAGGATGACATGTCCACTAGATCTGCATACCAGGTCCTGCGTGGCCACGCAGGCGCTATTAGAATCACCAATGCTTTCTCCTGTTTGATCCTGGCAATCAATCAAGGAAGCATCGGGAAGGGTGGAAACACATAAGCCATCTTGAAGGTCCAAGGTGCTGTCAGAGCATCTATCAGGACCGCTCCCGGGTCCCTGGATCTGGACCCGTAACAATGAAGCTTGGCGTTCTGGCGAGACGCCATGAGATCCATATCTGGTTTGCCCCAACGTCGAAGTATTTGGGCAAAGACCTCCGGATGAAGTTCCCACTCCCCCGGATGAAAAGTCTGGCGACTTAGGAAATCCGCCTCCCAGTTCTCCACGCCTGGGATGTGGATCGCTGACAGGTGGCAAGAGTGAGAGACTGCCCAGCGAATTATCTTTGAAACTTCCATCATCGCTAGGGAAATCCTTGTCCCTCCCTGATGGTTGATGTAAGCCACAGTCGTGATGTTGTCCGACTGAAACCTGATGAACCTCAGAGTTGCTAACTGAGGCCAAGTCAGAAGGGCATTGAGAACTGCTCTCAATTCCAGAATGTTTATTGGAAGGAGACTCTCCTCCTGAGTCCATGATCCCTGAGCCTTCAGGGAATTCCAGACAGCGCCCCAACTTAGTAGGCTGGCGTCTGTTGTTACAATTGTCCAGTCTGGCCTGCTGAAGGGCATCCCTCTGGACAGATGTGGCCGAGAAAGCCACCACAGAAGAGAATCTCTGGTCTCTTGATCCAGATTCAGCATAGGGGACAAATCTGAGTAATCCCCATTCCACTGACTTAGCATAAACAATTGCAGCGGCCTGAGATGCAGGCGTGCAAAAGGTACTATGTCCATTGCCGCTACCATTAAGCCGATTACCTCCATGCATTGAGCCACTGACGGGTGTGGAATGGAATGAAGGATCCGGCAAGCATTTAGAAGTTTTGTTAACCTGTCCTCTGTCAGGTAAATCTTCATTTCTACAGAATCTATGAAAGTCCCTAAGAAGGGAACTCTTGTGAGTGGCAATAGAGAACTCTTTTCTTCGTTCACTTTCCACCCATGTGACCTTAGAAATGCCAGTACTAACTCTGTATGAGACTTGGCAGTTTGGAAACTTGACGCTTGTATCAGAATGTCGTCTAGGTACGGAGCTACCGATATTCCGCGCGGTCTTAGTACCGCCAGAAGAGAACCCAGAACCTTTGTAAAGATTCTTGGAGCCGTAGCTAACCCGAAGGGAAGAGCTACAAACTGGTAATGCCTGTCTAGGAAGGCAAACCTTAGATACCGGTAATGATCCTTGTGAATAGGTATGTGAAGGTAGGCATCCTTTAATCCACTGTGGTCATGTACTGACCCCTTTGGATCATGGGTAAGATTGTCCGAATAGTTTCCATTTTGAACGATGGAACTCTTAGGAATTTGTTTAGGATCTTTAAATCCAATATTGGTCTGAAGGTTCCTTCTTTCTTGGGAACCACAAACAGATTTGAGCAAAACCCTTGTCCGTGTTCCGACCGCAGAACCGGATGGATCACTCCCATTAGTAAAAGATCTTGTACACAGCGTAGAAACGCCTCTTTCTTTATCTGGTTTGTTGACAACCTTGAAAGATGAAATCTCCCTTGTGGAGGAGAAGCTTTGAAGTCCAGAAGATATCCCTGAGATATGATCTCCAACGCCCAGGGATCCTGGACATCTCTTGCCCAAGCCTGGGCGAAGAGAGAAAGTCTGCCCCCCACTAGATCCGTTTCCGGATCGGGGGCCCTCACTTCATGCTGTCTTAGGGGCAGCAGCAGGTTTTCTGGCCTGCTTGCCCTTGTTCCAGGTCTGGTTAGGTTTCCAGCCTTGTCTGTAGCGAGCAACAGTTCCTTCCTGTTTTGGAGCAGAGGAAGTTGATGCTGCTCCTGCCTTGAAGTTACGAAAGGCACGAAAATTAGACTGTCTAGCCCTTGGTTTGGCTCTGTCTTGAGGCAGGGCATGGCCCTTACCTCCCGTAATGTCAGCGATAATTTCTTTCAAACCGGGCCCGAATAATGACTGCCCCTTGAAAGGTATGTTAAGCAATTTAGATTTAGAAGTCACATCAGCTGACCAGGATTTTAGCCACAGCGCTCTGCGCGCCTGAATGGCGAATCCGGAATTCTTAGCCGTAAGTTTAGTTAAGTGTACTACGGCATCAGAAATAAATGAATTAGCTAGCTTAAGGGCTTTAAGCTTGTGTGTAATCTCATCCAATGGAGCTGTGTCAAGGGTCTCTTCCAGAGACTCAAACCAAAATGCCGCCGCAGCCGTGACAGGCGCAATGCATGCAAGGGGTTGCAATATAAAACCTTGTTGAACAAACATTTTCTTAAGGTAACCCTCTAACTTTTTATCCATTGGATCTGAAAAGGCACAGCTATCCTCCACGGGGATAGTGGTACGCTTAGCTAAAGTAGAAACTGCTCCCTCCACCTTAGGGACCGTTTGCCATAAGTCCCGTGTGGTGGCGTCTATTGGAAACATTTTTCTGAATATAGGAGGGGGTGAGAAAGGCACACCGGGTCTATCCCACTCCTTAGTAACAATTTCAGTAAGTCTCTTAGGTATAGGAAAAACGTCAGTACACGTCGGTACCGCAAAATATTTATCCAACCTACATATTTTCTCTGGGATTGCAACCGTGTTACAATCATTCAGAGCCGCTAACACCTCCCCTAGTAATACACGGAGGTTTTCCAGCTTAAATTTAAAATTTGAAATGTCTGAATCCGGTTTATTTGGATCAGATCCGTCACCCACAGAATGAAGCTCTCCGTCTTCATGTTCTGCAATTTGTGACGCAGTATCAGACATGGCCCTAGCATTATCAGCGCACTCTGTTCTCACCCCAGAGTGGTCTCGTTTACCCCTAAGTTCTGGCAATTTAGATAAAACTTCAGTCATAACATTAGCCATGTCTTGTAAAGTGATTTGTAATGGCCGCCCTGATGTACTTGGCGTTACAATATCACGCACCTCCTGAGCGGGAGATGCAGGTACTGACACGTGAGGCAAGTTAGTCGGCATAACTTCCCCCTCGTTCTCTGGTGAATTTTGCTTAACTTGTACAGATTGGCTTTTATTTAAAGTAGCATCAATGCAATTAGTACATAAATTTCTATTGGGCTCCACCTTGGCCTTTGAACATATTGCACAAAGAGATTCCTCTGTGTCAGACATGTTTAAACAAACTAGCAATTAGACTAGCAAGCTTGGAAAATACTTTTCAAATGAATTTACAAGCAATATAAAAACGTTACTGTGCCTTTAAGAAGCACACAAAAAAACTGTCACTTTGATATAACAATGAACCGGTTTAGTTATAGCAATCAATTTTTCATATGAAATGCATTAATTTAGCAAAGGATAGCCCCCATCAGCAAATGGATTATTAACCCCTTAATACCAAAAAACGATTGACAAATCAAATAAGTACGTTTTTATCACAGTCAAAGCACAGTCTCACAGGTCTGCTGTGAGTGATTACCTCCCTCAAACTAGTTTTGGAGACCCCTGAGCTCTGTAGAGACGTCCTGGATCATGCAGGGAGAAAAAGGAAGACTGTGACTGAATTTTTAATGCGTAGTAAAAGCGCCAAAATAGGCCCCTCCCACTCATAATACAGCAGTGGGTAAGCCAGTAAACTGATTTTATTCAAAATAAACGACAGCCAAGTGGAAAATAATGCCCATAAATTTTCACCAAGTACCTCAGAGAGAAAAACGATTAACCTGCCAGTAAACGTTTTAAATATATGAAATAATAATAAAAGCCTGTTGCTAGTCGCTATCACTGCAGAAAGGCTATAAGTTATATGTATACCGTATTTTCTTAGTGAAGTGCCATTCCCCAGAAATACTTTAGTGCCAACATACATACATAACAGCCTGATACCAGTTGCTACTACTGCATTTAAGGCTGTACTTACATTATATTGGTATTAGCAGTATTTTCTCAGTCAATTCCATTCCTTAGAAAATAATATACTGCAACATACCTCTTTGCAGGTGAACCCTGCCCGCTGTCCCCTGTTCTGAAGTTACCTCGCTCCTCAGAATGGCCAAGAACAGCAAATGGATCTTAGTTACGTCCGCTAAGATCATACACAAACTCAGGTAGATTCTTCTTCTAATACTGCCTGAGAAGAAACAACACACTCCGGTGCTGTTTAAAACAACAAACTTTTGATTGAAGTAATAAAAAACTAAATTTAATAACCACACTCCTCTCACACATCCTATCTATTAGTTAGGTGCAAGAGAATGACTGGGTGTGACGTAGAGGGGAGGAGCTATATAGCAGCTCTGCTTGGGTGATCCTCTTGCACTTCCTGTTAGGGAGGAGTTAATAACCCATAAGTAATGGATGACCCGTGGACTGACTACACTTAACAGGAGAAATCCTCATTGAAATAGAGTCGATCAGAGTTCCCAGAAAGGAAACCCTTGTCTGAGGAACTAACAAACTCTTTTCCAGGTTTACCTTCCACCCATGGGTTCTTAGGAAGGATAGCACAATTTCGGTAGGAGACTTTGCCAGTTGAAATGAGGACGCCTGGATCAGTATATCGTCCAGGTAAGGCGCCACCACAAGGCCCAGTGGTCTTAGAACCGCCAACAAAGACCCCAGAACCTTTGTGAAAATGCTGGGTGCCGTGGTCAGATCGAAAGGGAGAGCCACAAACTGAAAGGTTTTGTCCAGAAAGGTAAACCTTAGGAACTTGTGATGATCTCTGTGAATAGGCACATGAAGATATGCATCTTTTAGATCCACCGTTGTCATAAATTGACCCTCCTGGATCAATGGAAGAATGGTACGAATAGTTTCCATCTTGAAGGATGGAACTCTGAGAAACATGTTTAGACTCTTGATATCTAAGATAGGTCTGAAAGTTCCCTCTTTTTTGGGAACTTCAAACAGATTTGAATAAAACCCTTGTCCCTGAATTGGAAAGGGACAGATTACTCCCATGGAGGAGAGGTCTCTTACACAGCGTAAGAACGCCTCTCTCTTTATCTGGTCTACAGATAATTGAGAAAGAAGAAACCTTCCTCTGAACTCCAGTTTGTATCCCTGAGACACTATGTCTATTGCCCATGGGTCCTGAATGTCTCTTATCCAAGCCTGGATGAAGGATAGTCTGCCCCCTACTAGATCCGGTCCCGGATAGGGGACCAACCTTTCATGCTGACTTGGGAGCAGCAGCGGGCTTCTTGGATTGTTTACCCTTGTTCCAAGACTGGTTCGGTCTCCAGGAAGACTTGATTTGCAAATAGTTCCCTTCCTGTTAAGTAGAAGAGGAATTTCGAAAGGAACGAAAATTACTCTGTCGACCTCTGTTTGTATTTTTTTTATCCTGAAGGAGGAGATAACCCTTGCCTCCCGTGATGTCAGAAAAAATTTCCTTCAAGTCAGGTCCAACAGGGTCTTCCCCTTATAAGGAATAGCCAAAAGCTTAGACTTGGATGACACATCCGCGGACCAAGATTTCAACCATAAGGCTCTGTGTGCTAAGATGGAAAACCCCAAACTCCTAGCCGCCAATTTGGTAATCTGCAGAGAAGCATCCGTAATAAAAGAATTAGCCAATTTAAGAGCTTTAATTTTATCCTGTATATCTTCCAAAGAAGTCTCAGTCTTAAGAGATTCTTCCAGAGCATCAAACCAATAAGCAGCCGCACTCGTAACCGTGACAATGCAAAAGCAACCCCTGATGAACATAGATCTTCTCAAGGAGACCTTCCAATTTCTTATCCATAGGGTCTTTGAAAGAACAACTATCCTCAATAGGAATAGTAGTTCGTTTAGCCAAGGTGGAAATCGCTCCTTCCACCTTAGGGACCGTCTGCCAAGAATCCCTGATAGCTTCAGCTATAGGGTACATCTTCTTGAACACGGGAGAAAGAGAGAATGGAATACCAGGCCTCTCCCATTCTTTCACAATAATCTCTTAAGTTCTCTTGGGAACCGGAAAAACATCAGAATAAGAAGGGACTTCTAGAGATCTGTCCAACTTACTCAATTTTTCTGGAGGAACTACAATTGAATCGCAGTCGTCCAGAGTCACCAAGACCTCCCTCAATAACAGTCGGAGGTGTTCCAGCTTAAACCAGAAGCAAACCACTTCTGAATCTGTCAGTGGCAAGACTTTCTGAGTCAGAAAGTTCGCCTTCGGATAGGACCTCCATACCCTCCAATTCAGAGCTCTTGGAGGGTACATTTGAGATCGCTATCAAAGCATCAGAAGCTGTATTGACCACATGGGTGTCCTTCCTTCTGCGTTTGCCTTGCAATACGGGGAATGCAGATAACGCTTCTGAAAGTGTAGATGACATAACTGCAGCTATGTCCTTTAGTGTAATCGCGGCAGAAGCTGCAGAGGTACTAGGCGTTAAGGGCTGTGACGCTTGGGGAGAAAGTTGCGTCATACTCTGTATCTCATCGGTAGAACCCTGAGAAGCACCCGCTTTTGTCAAACTTTTATCAAAGAAAATTTGCTCTCCAAACTGTAATGCCCTCTCAGTGCATGAGGGACAAAAAGTAACAGGAGGTTCCACATTGGCATTCACATGGAACATGTAACGTTCTGAAGATCTTCCATGGCAACAAATTAAGCAAGGCAAATTTGGTCGTGGGTTGCAAAAAAATAACTTGAGCACAGAAAACAAGAAATATGATCAGAACAGCCCAATATAACTGTGGTCAAAAATCTCCTAAAAAAACCGTGTAACTGTCTTTAAATTTAAAATAACACAATTTAACAGCAGTCAATCTAACTGTTAGTTCTAACACAGGATGTAACTTAAAAAAATAAATCCCAATTTATTAAAAGCAACTCTGCCGTTAATCTAAGATGCTTGGAAGAAAGAAAATAGTACACCTCTGTCGCCTCAACAGCTCTGCTGAGGCGCCTACCTGCCCCCACGTTACTCCGACTGCTGCCTGCTGAGTTTTCCACTGCCTAAGACCGCTTGCTTTAGTTTCTAACCATGTAGTCTTAGCAATGTCACTGATCCGGATGCTCCGTAGTCAGAAAAACAACTGCACAGTTTTTCCTTTGAGTGCGTTAAGATAGCCCCGCCCTTTGTGGGCGTAAAGGAGCACCAGTACTTCCGGCTAGAAAAATGCCGATATCTATTGCCCAGCATAAGTTATCTGTATAACACCTTGAAACACACACTTATGTCCTCAACTATCCGGACTTCAATACAAAACTTTTACACCTACACCGGAGGCTCAATTTCAGAACTCCGAAACCAGGGTCCCCAGCGTCTAGGCCACAGCCGTTATGCGCTACAATAGAAGCCTTTAATGCATCTAAAAGTGTGCATAACATCCACGTTCCTTGTTATTACCTTCCCCCACCGCATCTTCCCTCATATGAAATAGAGAAGTCCTGAGGTGCAATTAAATCAGAGTGAGATAAATAAAAAAAGTTACAGCTGTCTCTGAGGTAATACTGTCCCAGAAAAAAACGCTGCACATACCTTAATGCTGAGCGACAGCGTGAACGGTCCCACAGGATCAAGAGGTCTTCTTTCCCTCCTGCAGTTCTGTGGAGACATACAGGTTCTTAGTTAATATCTGCTAAGACCATCATCTGAAGGGCTGCACACAGTATGGGAGGCGCAGTGAGAATTTAATCCCACCAGTTCCCAATGCTTTAAAGCCACCTGTAGCTCTACTCTAGAGTCTGACAAGGAATACAGCTACACCCTGTAATAAAATAGTACTCACTGGCACCATTTTAAAAATAAAACTCTTGATTGAAGAATCTAAACTAACACCTCACTTTACCTCTTCCTATTACTAACACAGGCAAAGAGAAAGACTGGAGTGGGAGGGAAGGGAGGAGCTATATATACAGCTCTGCTGTGGTGCTCTTTGCCGCCTCCTGTTGACCAGAAGGCGTAATCCCACAAGGATGAAATCCGTGGACTCATCGTATCTTTAAAAAGAAAAAGGGATACCCGGTCTCTCCCACTCCTTAGCAATGATCTCAGAAGCTCGGTCTGGTACCGGAAAAACCTTGATCGAGGAAGGTACCTCCAAATATTTGCATACGAAGAGAGAAGCGACGGGATCAGACTGATATACTTCAGGAAAGTTTTTCTTCGTGAAAAGCACACTGGTCCAACAGAGGCTGCTTCCGGGTGGTAAATCGCCATAGAACTAGCTGATGAGCTGTTCGTTCCTGGTAGAGTGCTTCTCTCTTTGTATGCACCCAAAATATTTGTTTAGCTTACTGGATTTCTTCGGATTAACAACGACCATAGTGTCGCTGTCGTCTAATGTAGCTAAAACCTCCTTAAGTAAGAGACGGAGGTGCTCAAGCTTAAACCTGAACGATACAACTTCAGAATCAGTAGTAGGAATTACAATGTCAGAGTCTGAGATTTCACCCTCAGATGCTACCGAAGGATCCTCCTCAGGATTCTGGGAGGGAACATCCGAAATTGCAACAACTGCGTCAGTAACCTCACCTACTGAATGTCTACTTTTCCTCTTACGCTTCCCCTGCAACATGGGGAAGGCAAATAAGGCATCAGAAATTGCAGAAGACATGAGAAGCAATGTCTTGCAGCATAACTCCAGGGGGAGTTAAAAAGGAAGCGCAGGGCACTGCATGTGTGGGCGATAAAAGTTGGGACGCTTGAGGAGAAAGCTGCGGCATGTATTGAACATTGTCAGACTCCTGAACAGTATACCCTTTGGAGAATGTTGGCTCAGAAAAAAGTCTATCCCTGTAATTTAAAGTTCTCTCAATGCATGAGGAACAGAAAGGGATTGGTGGTTTCACATTGGCATCAAAACACAAAGAACAATTAACATTTTGCAAAGTTTCCTGGACCATACTGACTCAATGATTTTACAGGGGGAAAAAAACGTTACTGTCACTTTACATATTAAACTAACTTATTTTTTTATCTGCAGAAATGAAAAATACTGCAGATCACCTCTACACCTCAGCAGCTTAGCCAAGGTGCCTACCTGCTGCCTGATGACACCGGTCTTTTCTGGACCCAGGAATGACAGAAGAAAGAATCTGGACTCCTTTTCCAAACACGCATAGGATAAGCGCAATGCGTGTAATATCAACAGGAGCTGCACTGTTTCCTCTTCCGATCAACAGGAAGTACAGGAAAAAAGGCGCACAACTCCAATTGCCACCTCCTCTAGAAAACGCCCATCGTGTGCTTCACTACAGTCGTCTCCCGGTCACCATTTTTTAAAAAGTGAAACCACCAGGAGAAAAACCACCAACATGCTTAATAATAAAATTTATAGCTCCAGTGCCTGCGTCGAGCCGTCTATTCAAGAAGCCCCAAAATCCCTGAGCCTTTGTATTTGTCCCATATAACAAAGTGCTTCCTTAGTCTGAGTCTTTCCTTTATTCCCAGAAAATAAAGCACTTACCTCCTCAACTGCCCGAAAGCAAGGCAGCTCCCAGGTTTGAGGCCCTCTCCCTCCCATGGACCTGTGAAGAGAGAGAATTGGCGGAGTAATTTTGGTCAGACTTTCAGTGTAAGGGCAGCAACAGTATATGGGACGTGCAGTGAGAATTATGTCCCACAAGTTAATAAAGAAAAAACCCTGTACTGGATAAAACATACCCCGCCAAAAGATTTTACAAAACAAGGCGTTGAGCTATAGATGTGCACAGATATCGCCACCCAGGAGCTCCCAAACTTTGTACCTTACAACCCCTTGAAAGTGATATACACCATACAGCCAAGGTAGAGGAGAGGAACACACAATCACAGCCTGCTAATTTTAACCTGCTCTCAGAGAAAAAAGTAGGATTAACCCGCTTGAAAGGGGAAACGTATTAAAGGAATCCCTTACTTGAAAAACTCTTAACGATGGGGGAAACCAACGCCCCTTAGTCTGAGTCTTTCCTTTATTCCCAGAAAATAAAGCACTTACCTCCTCACAAAAAGGGAAAAAACGGCTAAGTGAAAGGGCCACTGGAGAGTTTTTAGTCTCACATAGAGCCCTGATTTCATTTTTAGTATCTAGATAATCCCAGGCAAACACCAGCTATACCTCCACAAAACTAGTAAAGGCGACTAGGCTGCTCTTATAATAGCAAAGTACATTTAGGAATAGCATATCCCTTAGAATAATAAACTTCCCCAGACCACTATTTCCTTTACAGTATAGTGCTCAGTCAGTGCTGCCCAAACTAACTATATCCCCAAATAAAAGATAATTAAGTTCTATTATATCCACTGAGGGAATTAACCCCCAAAAGTGCTGAATCCTAACCTAGAAGGCAAAAGAACATACCTGTGGATCTTGCTGCAGGGCAGGAACAGCTTATTAGGTGTGATAGACACTTTACTCTATCAGGGACCTTCAAAAAAAAAAAGAAAACAGAATTTATGTTTACCTGATAAATTTCTTTCTCCAACGGTGTGTCCGGTCCACGGCGTCATCCTTACTTGTGGGATATTCTCTTCCCCAACAGGAAATGGCAAAGAGCCCAGCAAAGCTGGTCACATGATCCCTCCTAGGCTCCGCCTACCCCAGTCATTCGACCGACGTTAAGGAGGAATATTTGCATAGGAGAAACCATATGGTACCGTGGTGACTGTAGTTAAAGAAAATAAAATATCAGACCTGATTAAAAAAACCAGGGCGGGCCGTGGACCGGACACACCGTTGGAGAAAGAAATTTATCAGGTAAACATAAATTCTGTTTTCTCCAACATAGGTGTGTCCGGTCCACGGCGTCATCCTTACTTGTGGGAACCAATACCAAAGCTTTAGGACACGGATGAAGGGAGGGAGCAAATCAGGTCACCTAAATGGAAGGCACCACGGCTTGCAAAACCTTTCTCCCAAAAATAGCCTCAGAAGAAGCAAAAGTATCAAACTTGTAAAATTTGGTAAAAGTGTGCAGTGAAGACCAAGTCGCTGCCCTACATATCTGATCAACAGAAGCCTCGTTCTTGAAGGCCCATGTGGAAGCCACAGCCCTAGTGGAATGAGCTGTGATTCTTTCGGGAGGCTGCCGTCCGGCAGTCTCGTAAGCCAATCTGATGATGCTTTTAATCCAAAAAGAGAGAGAGGTAGAAGTTGCTTTTTGACCTCTCCTTTTACCTGAATAAACAACAAACAAGGAAGATGTTTGTCTAAAATCCTTTGTAGCATCTAAATAGAATTTTAGAGCGCGAACAACATCCAAATTGTGCAACAAACGTTCCTTCTTTGAAACTGGTTTTGGACACAGAGAAGGTACGATAATCTCCTGGTTAATGTTTTTGTTAGAAACAACTTTTGGAAGAAAACCAGGTTTAGTACGTAAAACCACCTTATCTGCATGGAACACCAGATAAGGAGGAGAACACTGCAGAGCAGATAATTCTGAGACTCTTCTAGCAGAAGAAATCGCAACTAAAAACAAAACTTTCCAAGATAATAACTTAATATCAACGGAATGTAAGGGTTCAAACGGAACCCCCTGAAGAACTGAAAGAACTAAATTGAGACTCCAAGGAGGAGTCAAAGGTTTGTAAACAGGCTTGATTCTAACCAGAGCCTGAACAAAGGCTTGAACATCTGGCACAGCTGCCAGCTTTTTGTGAAGTAATACCGACAAGGCAGAAATCTGTCCCTTCAGGGAACTTGCAGATAATCCTTTTTCCAATCCTTCTTGAAGGAAGGATAGAATCCTAGGAATCTTAACCTTGTCCCAAGGGAATCCTTTAGATTCACACCAACAGATATATTTTTTCCAAATTTTGTGGTAAATCTTTCTAGTCACAGGCTTTCTGGCCTGAACAAGAGTATCGATCACAGAATCTGAGAATCCTCGCTTCGATAAAATCAAGCGTTCAATCTCCAAGCAGTCAGCTGGAGTGAAACCAGATTCGGATGTTCGAACGGACCCTGAACAAGAAGGTCTCGTCTCAAAGGTAGCTTCCAAGGTGGAGCCGATGACATATTCACCAGATCTGCATACCAAGTCCTGCGTGGCCACGCAGGAGCTATCAAGATCACCGACGCCCTCTCCTGCTTGATCCTGGCTATCAGCCTGGGGATGAGAGGAAATGGCGGGAACACATAAGCTAGTTTGAAGGTCCAAGGTGCTACTAGTGCATCCACTAGAGCCGCCTTGGGATCCCTGGATCTGGCCCCGTAGCAAGGAACTTTGAAGTTCTGACGAGAGGCCATCAGATCCATGTCTGGAATGCCCCACAGGTGAGTGACTTGGGCAAAGATTTCCGGATGGAGTTCCCACTCCCCCGGATGCAATGTCTGACGACTCAGAAAATCCGCTTCCCAATTTTCCACTCCTGGGATGTGGATAGCAGACAGGTGGCAGGAGTGAGACTCCGCCCAAAGAATAATTTTGGTTACTTCTTCCATCGCTAGGGAACTCCTTGTTCCCCCCTGATGGTTGATGTACGCAACAGTCGTCATGTTGTCTGATTGAAACCGTATGAACCTGGTCCTCGCAAGCTGGGGCCAGGCCTGGAGCGCATTGAATATCGCTCTCAGTTCCAGAATATTTATCGGTAGAAGAGATTCTTCCCGAGACCAAAGACCCTGAGCTTTCAGGGATCCCCAGACCGCGCCCCAGCCTATCAGACTGGCGTCGGTCGTGACAATGACCCACTCTGGTCTGTGGAACATCATCCCTTGAGACAGATTGTCCAGGGACAGCCACCAACGGAGTGAGTCTCTGGTCCTCTGATTTACTTGTATCTTCGGAGACAAGTCTGTATAGTCCCCATTCCACTGACTGAGCATGCACAGTTGTAATGGTCTTAGATGAATGCGCGCAAAAGGAACTATGTCCATCGCCGCCACCATCAACCCGATCACTTCCATGCACTGAGCTATGGAAGGAAGAGGAACGGAATGAAGTATCCGACAAGAGTCCAGAAGCTTTGTTTTTCTGGCCTCTGTTAGAAAGATCCTCATTTCTAAGGAGTCTATAATTGTTCCCAAGAAGGGAACCCTTGTTGACGGGGATAGAGAACTCTTTTCCACGTTCACTTTCCAGCCGTGAGATCTGAGAAAGGCCAGGACAATGTCCGTGTGAGCCTTTGCTTGAGGAAGGGACGACGCTTGAATCAGAATGTCGTCCAGGTAAGGTACTACTGCAATGCCCCTTGGTCTTAGCACCGCTAGAAGGGACCCTAGTACCTTTGTGAAAATCCTTGGAGCAGTGGCTAATCCGAAAGGAAGCGCCACGAACTGGTAATGTTTGTCCAGGAATGCAAACCTTAGGAACCGATGATGTTCCTTGTGGATAGGAATATGTAGATACGCATCCTTTAAATCCACCGTGGTCATAAATTGACCTTCCTGGATGGAAGGAAGGATAGTTCGAATGGTTTCCATCTTGAACGATGGGACCTTGAGAAATTTGTTTAAGATCTTGAGATCTAGGATTGGTCTGAACGTTCCCTCTTTTTTGGGAACTATGAACAGATTGGAGTAGAACCCCATCCCTTGTTCTCTTAATGGAACAGGATGAATCACTCCCATTTTTAACAGGTCTTCTACACAATGTAAGAACGCCTGTCTTTTTATGTGGTCTGAAGACAACTGCGACTTGTGGAACCTCCCCCTTGGGGGAAGTCCCTTGAATTCCAGAAGATAACCCTGGGAGACTATTTCTAGCGCCCAAGGATCCAGAACATCTCTTGCCCAAGCCTGAGCGAAGAGAGAGAGTCTGCCCCCCACCAGATCCGGTCCCGGATCGGGGGCCAATATTTCATGCTGTCTTGGTAGCAGTGGCAGGTTTCTTGGCCTGCTTTCCCTTGTTCCAGCCTTGCATTGGTCTCCAAGCTGGCTTGGCCTGAGAAGTATTACCCTCTTGCTTAGAGGACGTAGCACCTTGGGCTGGTCCGTTTTTACGAAAGGGACGAAAATTAGGTCTATTTTTTGCCTTGAAGGGCCGATCCTGAGGAAGGGCGTGGCCCTTACCCCCAGTGATATCAGAGATAATCTCTTTCAAGTCAGGACCAAACAGCGTTTTCCCCTTGAAAGGAATGTTTAGTAGCTTGTTCTTGGAAGACGCATCAGCCGACCAAGATTTCAACCAAAGCGCTCTGCGCGCCACAATAGCAAACCCAGAGTTCTTAGCCGCTAACTTAGCCAATTGCAAAGAGGCGTCTAGAGTGAAAGAATTAGCCAATTTGAGAGCATTGATTCTGTCCATAATCTCCTCATAAGGAGGAGAGTCACTATCGAGCACCTTAAGCAGTTCATCAAACCAGAAATATGCGGCTGTAGTGACAGGGACAATGCATGAAATGGGTTGTAGAAGGTAACCCTGCTGAACAAACATCTTTTTAAGCAAACCTTCTAATTTTTTATCCATAGGATCTTTGAAAGCACAACTATCCTCTATGGGAATAGTGGTGCGTTTGTTTAAAGTAGAAACCGCTCCCTCGACCTTGGGGACTGACTGCCATAAGTCCTTTCTGGGGTCGACCATAGGAAACAATTTTTTAAATATGGGGGGAGGGACGAAAGGAATACCGGGCCTTTCCCATTCTTTATTAACAATGTCCGCCACCCGCTTGGGTATAGGAAAAGCTTCTGGGAGCCCCGGCACCTCTAGGAACTTGTCCATTTTACATAGTTTCTCTGGGATGACTAAATTTTCACAATCATCCAGAGTGGATAATACCTCCTTAAGCAAAATGCGGAGATGTTCCAATTTAAATTTAAATGTAATCACATCAGATTCAGCCTGCTGAGAAATGTTCCCTAAATCAGAAATTTCTCCCTCAGACAAAACCTCCCTGGCCCCCTCAGATTGGGTTAGGGGCCCTTCAGAGATATTAATATCAGCGTCGTCATGCTCTTCAGTAACTAAAACAGAGCAGCCACGCTTACGCTGACAAGGGTTCATTTTGGCTAAAATGTTTTTGACAGAATTATCCATTACAGCCGTTAATTGTTGCATAGTAAGGAGTATTGGCGCGCTAGATGTACTAGGGGCCTCCTGAGTGGGCAATACTCGTGTAGACGAAGGAGGGAATGATGCAGTACCATGCTTACTCCCCTCACTTGAGGAATCATCTTGGGCATCATTGTCATTATCACATAAATCACATTTATTTAAATGAATAGGAATTCTGGCTTCCCCACATTCAGAACACAGTCTATCTGGTAGTTCAGACATGTTAAACAGGCATAAACTTGATCAGAAAGTACAAAAAACGTTTTAAAATAAAACCGTTACTGTCACTTTAAATTTTAAACTGAACACACTTTATTACTGCAATTGCGAAAAAACATGAAGGAATTGTTCAAAATTCACCAAATTTTCACCACAGCGTCTTAAAGCCTTGAAAATATTGCACACCAATTTTGGAAGCTTTAACCCTTAAAATAACGGAACCGGAGCCGTTTTAAGCTTTAAACCCCTTTACAGTCCCTGGTATCTGCTTTGCTGAGACCCAACCAAACCCAAAGGGGAATACGATACCAAATGACGCCTTCAGAAGTCTTTTATAAGTATCAGAGCTCCTCTCACATGCGACTGCATGCCATGCCTCTCAAAAACAAGTGCGCAACACCGGCGCGAAAATGAGACTCTGCCTATGCTTTGGGAAAGCCCCTAAAGAATAAGGTGTCTAAAACAGTGCCTGCCGATATTATTAAATCAAAATACCCAGAATAAATGATTCCTCAAGGCTAAATAAGTGTTAATATCAATCGATTTAGCCCAAAAAAAAGTCTACAGTTTAAACAAGCCCTTGTGAAGCCCTTATTTACAATCGTAATAAACATGGCTTACCGGATCCCATAGGGAAAATGACAGCTTCCAGCATTACATCGTCTTGTTAGAATGTGTCATACCTCAAGCAGCAAGAGACTGCAAACTGTTCCCCCAACTGAAGTTAATTGCTCTCAACAGTCCTGTGTGGAACAGCCATGGATTTTAGTTACGGTTGCTAAAATCATTTTCCTCATACAAACAGAATTCTTCATCTCTTTTCTGTTTCTGAGTAAATAGTACGTACCAGCACTATTTGAAAATAACAAACTCTTGATTGAATAATGAAAAACTACAGTTAAACACTAAAAAACTCTAAGCCATCTCCGTGGAGATGTTGCCTGTACAACGGCAAAGAGAATGACTGGGGTAGGCGGAGCCTAGGAGGGATCATGTGACCAGCTTTGCTGGGCTCTTTGCCATTTCCTGTTGGGGAAGAGAATATCCCACAAGTAAGGATGACGCCGTGGACCGGACACACCTATGTTGGAGAAAGTACAGAGAAACTAACCCTGGCTTTCTGCAAAGTGTTAGAAGTAAAGAAAATACCACCTTGCCGCCTTCTAACTGCTCAAAGCCATCACTACTCTCACTAAAGAGACTGACATGGACACAGCTAGACCCCAATCCTTGCTTGCAGGGAAAAAACAGAATTTATGCTTACCTGATAAATTACTTTCTCTTGCGGTGTATCCAGTCCACGGATTCATCCTTTACTTGTGGGATATTCTCATTCCCTACAGGAAGTGGCAAAGAGAGCACACAGCAAAGCTGTCCATATAGCTCCCCCTCTAGCTCCACCCCACAGTCATTCGACCAAAGGTTAGGAAGAAAAAAGGAGAAACCATAGGGTGCAGTGGTGACTGTAGTTTAAACAAAAAAAAATTACCTGACTTAATTGCCAGGGCGGGCCGTGGACTGGATACACCGCAAGAGAAAGTAATTTATCAGGTAAGCATAAATTCTGTTTTCTCTTGCAAGGTGTATCCAGTCCACGGATTCATCCTTTACTTGTGGGATACCAATACCAAAGCTTTAGGACACGGATGAAGGGAGGGAACAAGACAGGTACCTTAAACGGAAGGCAGCACTGCTTGCAAAACCTCTCTCCCAAAAATAGCCTCGGAAGAAGCAAAAGTATCAAATTTGTAAAATTTGGCAAAAGTATGCAATGAAGACCAAGTCGCTGAATTACAAATCTGTTCAACAGAAGCCGCATTCTTGAAAGCCCATGTGGAAGCCACTGCTCTGGTAGAATGAGCAGTAATTCTTTCAGGAGGCTGCTGGCCAGCAGTCTCATAGGCCAAACGGATGATGCTTTTCAGCCAAAAGGAAAGAGAGGTAGCAGTCACTTTCTGACCTCACATCTTAGGACACAGAGAAGGAACAACAATTTCCTGGTTAATATTCTTGTTAGAAACCACTTTAGGAAGAAAACCAGGTTTAGTACGCAAAACTACCTTATCTGCATGGAACACCAGGTAAGGTGAATCACACTGTAAAGCAGATAATTCTGAGAGCTTCGAGCCGAAGAGATAGCTACCAAAAACAAAACTTTCCAAGATAACAACTTAATATCTATGGAATGTAAAGGTTCAAACGGAACCCCTTGAAGAACTGAAAGAACTAAATTTAGACTCCAGGGCGGAGCCACAGGTTTATAGACAGGCTTGATTCTCACTAAAGCCTGTGCAAACGCTTGAACGTCTGGTACCTCTGCCAGACGCTTGTGTAAAAGGATAGACAGAGCAGATATCTGTCCCTTTAAATAACTAGCCGACAAACCTTTCTACAATCCATCTTGGAGAAAGGACAATATCCTGGGAATCATAATCTTACTCCATGAGTAACCCTTGGATTCACACCAACAAAGATATTTCCGCCATATCTTATGGTAGATTTTCCTGGTGACAGGCTTTCTAGCCTGAATCAGAGTATCTATAAACGACTCAGAGAAACCACGCTTTGATAGAATTAAGCGTTCAATCTCCAAGCAGTCAGACGTAGAGAAACTAGATTTGGATGCTTGAACGGACCCTGTATTAGAAGGTCCTGCCTCAATGGCAGTGTCCATGGTGGGACAGATGATATGTCCACTAGGTCTGCATACCAAGTCCTGCGTGGCCACGCAGGCGCTATCAAAATCACCGAAGCTTTCTCCTGCTTGATTCTGGCGATCAGACGAGGGAGAAGAGGAAACGGTGGGAAAACATAAGCCAGATTGAAGGACCAAGGCGCTGCTAGAGCATCTATCAATGCCGCCTTGGGGTCCCAGGACCTGGATCCGTAGAGAGGAAGCTTGGTGTTCTGACGGGACGCCATCAGATCCAACTCTGGAGTGCCCCATAGCTGTGTCAGCTGGGCAAATACCTCCGGGTGGAGTTCCCACTCCCCCGGGTGAAAAGTCTGACGAATAAGAAAATCCGCCTCCCAGTTGTCTACTCCTGGGATGTGAATTGCTGAGAGATGGCAGGAGTGGTCCTCCGCCCACCTGATTATTTTGGTTACTTCCTTCATCGCTAGGAAACTCTTTGTTCCCCCCTGATGATTGATGTAAGCTACAGTCGTGATGTTGTCCGACTGAAATCTGATGAATTTGGCCGCAGCTAGTTGAGGCCATGCCTGAAGCGCGTTGAATATCACCCTCATTTCCAGAATGTTTATCGGGAGAAGAGATTCCTCCCGAGACCATAAGCCTTGAGCTTTCAGGGAGTCCCAGACTGCACCCCAGCCTAACAGACTGGCGTCAGTCGTTACAATGATCCACTCTGGTCTGCGGAAACATATTCCCTGAGACAGGTGATCCTGAGACAACCACCAGAGAAGAGAAACTCTGGTTTCCTGGTCCAACTGTATTTGAGGAGACAAATCTGCATAATCCCCATTCCACTGATTGAGCATGCATAGTTGCAGTGGTCTGAGATGTATCCGAGCGAAAGGGACTATGTCCATTGCCGCTACCATTAATCCGATTGCCTCCATGCACTGAACTACAGATGGCCGAGGAATGGAATGAAGAACTCGGCAAGTAGTTAAAACCCAGACCTTGTTCTGCAATTGGAACTGGGTAAACAGGCCAAAAAGCTGTAGGCTTTTTGGCCTGTTTACCCTTGTTCCAGCCCTGGTAAGGCTTCCAGGTTGCCTTGGGCTGTGAAGCATTACCCTCTTGCTTTGCAGCTGTAGAGGCTGAAGCGGGACCGCTGCTGAAGTTACGAAAGGAACGAAAATTAGCTTTGTTTTTAGCCTTAAAGGGCTTGTCCTGAGGGAGAGCATGGCCCTTCCCCCCGGTGATTTCTGAAATAATCTCTTTCAATTCTGGCCCGAAAAGGGTCTTTCCTTTGAAAGGGATATTTAATAATTTGGATTTTGACGACACATCGGCTGACCATGACTTGAGCCAAAGCGCTCTGCGCGCCATAATGGCGAAACCTGAATTTTTTTCCGCTAACTTAGCCAATTGCAAAGCGGCATCTGTGATAAAAGAATTAGCCAGCTTTAGAGCCTTAAAGGGACACTGTACCCAAATTTTTTCTTCGTTCTCTTGCTATCATTATTTGAAAAAGAAGGCATCTAAGCTTTTTTTTGGTTACAGTACTCTGGAAAGCACTTTTTTATTGGTGGATAGATTTATCCGCCAATCAGCAAGGACAACCCAGGTTGTTCACCAAAAATAGGCCGGCATCTAAACTTAAATTCTTGAATTTCAAATAAAGATACCAAGAGAATGAAGAAAATTTGATAATAGGAGTAAATTAGAAAGTTGCTTAAAATTTCATGCTCAATCTGAATCACGAAAGAAAATTTTTGTGTACAGTGTCCCTTTAATTCTATCCATAATTTCGTCATATGAGGTCTCTGTCTGGAGCGACTCCTCCAGCGCCTCAAACCAGAAAGCCGCTGCAGTAGTTACAGGAATAATGCAGGCAATAGGTTGGAGAAGGAAACCTTGTTGAACAAACATTTTCTTAAGTAAACCTGTCTTCAATTGGTATGGTTGTGCGCTTAGCAAGTGAAGAAACAGCCCCCTCTACCTTAGGGATCGTCTGCCACGAGTCCCGCCTGGGGTCAGTAATGGGGGCTGTTTCCTAGAAAAACACTCTAGAATTATTCTTAAAATAAATAATTGATTGCCCTGCATTAGTGTCAACCAGCCTATTTAGCCCTGTTATGTAAGCATTCAATTCTATACTAAGTCTCAGAACATAGCTTACCCTCCCCACATTGGGATCTTGTCAGTCTTCTAGCATTATCTCAGTCTTGTCTAGAAATAAATTACTGAACATACCTAATTGCAGTCAAGCCTGCAAACTGTTCCCCTCAACTGAAGTTTTCTGGTACTCCTCAGTCCTGTGTGGGAACAGCAGTGGATTTTAGTTACAACATGCTTTTCCTCTCTGCAGAAATCTTCATCCCTTTTCTGCTGGAGAGTAAATAGTACAAACCGGTAACATTTAAAAATAAACTCTTGATTGAAGATATAAAACTACAAATCTAACACCACATTCACTTTACCTCCCGTAGAGAGACCCTAGTGCTTAGAGCCGGCAAAGAGAATGACTGGGGGGTGGAGCTAGAGGGGGAGCTATATGGACAGCTCTGCTGTGTGCTCTCTTTGCCACTTCCTGTAGGGAATGAGAATATCCCACAAGTAAAGGATGAATCCGTGGACTGGATACACCTTGCAAGAGAAAGTACACATAAAAGGATTAAATATCTTCAGACACCGTCTTCGCACATCCTCCATTGACAGAGGCAAAGAGAATGACTGGACCCTCCATGTCATAGGAAAGAAAACACTTTGTGAACGTATGTAAGGAGGACAAAATCGCGGCCCTGCATATCTTCTACAGATGCCTCATTCCAGAAAACCCAAGAGGTATAAACGGAAAGGGAAGCATGGGCAGTAATCCTAGCAGGAGGTTGCTAACCCGCCTCCAAGCAATCCTTAACGAGGCAAAGAACTACTGGGAGAGAGGGGGGAAGTAGGAGGGATACTTAAAGCTCTCGTGTTCCAAGAGTTCCCAAGAGTAAGGTTGAGGACTCACAAACATTAGAAAGAAAACCTATTTATAGATATCTATTGGCACGCATGCCAATGGTTACACATTTCTACATATCTATAGGCGCACATGCCCTAAGGTTTACACATTTTTAACCATATCTATGGCCGCGCATACCCAAAGGCTTACACATTTCTTCGAAAATCTATGGGAGCGCATGTGCCCAAAGGGTTACACATTTCTACGAAAATCTATGGGCGCGCATGCCCAAAGGCTTACCTATTTCTATACAGATCTGTGTGTGCGCGCATGTTCAAAGGCTTACACATTTCACACAGATACAGATCTATGAGCGCACATGGACAAAGGCTTACAACATCTATATGCATGCAAGCCTAAAGGATCCTATATACATGAAAAAACAGAATTCATGCTTACCTGATAAATTACTTTATCTTGTGGTGTATCCAGTCCACGGATTCATCCTTTACTTGTGGGATATTCTTCCTAAATGGAAGTGGCAAAGAGCACACAGCAGAGCTGTCCATATAGCTCCCCCTCTAGCTCCACCCCACAGTCATTCGACCGGAGGTTAGGAAGAAAAAGGAGAAACAATAGGGTGCAGTGGTGACTGTAGTTTAAACAAAAAGATCTACCTGACTTAATAGCCAGGGCGGACCGTGGACTGGATACACCACAAGAGAAAGTAATTTATCAGGTAAGCATAAATTCTGTTTTCTCTTGTAAGGTGTATCCAGTCCACGGATTCATCCTTTACTTGTGGGATACCAATACCAAAGCTTTAGGACACTGATGAAGGGAGGGAACAAGACAGGTACCTTAAACGGAAGGCACCACTGCTTGTAAAACCTTTCTCCCACAAATAGCCTCCGAAGAAGCAAAAGTATCGAATTTGTAAAATTTGGAAAAAGTATGCAGCGAAGACCAAGTCGCTGCCTTACAAATCTGTTCCACAGAAGCCTCATTTTTAAAAGCCCATGTGGAAGCCACTGCTCTGGTAGAATGAGCAGTAATTGTTTCAGGAGGCTGCTGGCCAGCAGTCTCATAGGCCACACGGATGATGCTTTTCAGCCAAAAGGAAAGAGAGGTAGCAGTCGCCTTCTGACCTCTCCTCTTACCAGAATAGATGACAAACAATGAAGTTGTTTGTCTGAAATCCTTAGTTGCTTGTAAATAGAACTTTAAAGCACGAACCACATCAAGATTGTGTAACAGATGTTCCTTCGAAGAAGAAGGATTAGGACAACAATTTCCTGATTAATATTCTTATTAGACACAACCTTAGGAAGAAAACCGGGTTTGGTACGCAAAACTACCTTATCTGCATGGAACACCAGGTAAGGTGAATCACACTGTAAAGCAGATAATTCTGTAACTCTTCGAGCAGAAGAAATAGCTACCAAAAACAAAAACTTTCCAAGATAAAAGTTTAATATCTATGGAATGTAAAGGTTCAAACGGAACCCCTTGCAGAACTGAAAGAACTAAATTCAGACTCCATGGCGGAGCCACAGGTCTATAAACAGGCTTGATTCTGACTAAAGCCTGACTAAACGCTTGAACGTCTGGTACCTCTGCCAGACATTTGTGTAAAAGAATAGACAAAGCAGATATCTCTCCTTTTAAGGAACTAGCTGATAATCCTTTCTCCAATCCTTCTTGGAGAAAGGACAATATCCTGGGAATCCTAATCTTACTCCATGAGTAACCCTTGGATTCGCACCAACAAAGATATTTTCGCCAAATCTTATGGTAGATTTTCCTGGTGACAGGCTTTCTAGCCTGAATCAGGGTATCGATAACCGACTCAGAGAAACCACGCTTAGATAGAATTAGGCGTTCAATCTCCAAGCAGTCAGACGCAGAGAAATTAGATTTGGATGTTTGAAAGGACCTTGAAGTAGAAGGTCCTGCCTCATTGGCAGAGTCCATGGTGGAACGGATGACATGTCCACTAGGTCTGCATACCAAGTCCTGCGTGGCCAAGCAGGCGTTATTAGAATCACCGACGCCCTCTCCTATTTGATTCTGGTAACCAGACGAGGAAGGAGAGGAAACACATAGGCCAGATTGAAGGACCAAGGCGCTGCTAGAGCATCTATCAACACCGCCTGGGGATCCCGGGACCTGGACCCGTAAAGAGGAAGTTTGGCATTCTGACTGGACGCCATCAGATCCAATTCTGGAGTGCCCCATAGCTGAGTCAGCTGGGCAAATACCTCCGGATGGAGTTCCCACTCCCCCGGATGAAAAGTCTAACGACTTAGAAAATCCGCTTCCCAGTTGTCTACTCCTCGGATGTAAACTGCTGAGAGGAGGCAAGAGTGATCCTCCGCCCACCTGATTATTTTGGTTACTTCCATCATTGCTAGGGGACTCCTTGTTCCCCCTTGATGGTTGATGTAAGCTACAGTCGTGATGTTGTCCGACTGAAATCTGATGAATTTGGCCGCAGCTAGCTGAGGCCATGCCTGAAGAGCGTTGAATATCACCCTCAGTTCCAGAATGTTTATCGGGAGAAGAGCTTCTTCCCGAGACCATAAGCCCTGAGCTTTCAGGGAGTCCCAGACTGCACCCCAGCCCAACAGACTTGCGTCGGTCGTTACGATGATCCACTCTGGTCTGCGGAAACACATTCCCTGAGACAGGTGATCCTGAGACAACCACCAGAGAAGAGAATCTCTGGTCCCCTGGTCCAACTGTATTTGAGGAGACAAATCTGTATAATCCCCATTCCCCTGTTTCAGCATGCATAGTTGCAGTGGTCTGAGGTGTATCCGTGCAAAAGGGACTGTGTCTATTGCCGCTACCATTAGTCCGATTGTCTCCATGCACTGAGCTACAGACGGCAGAGGAATGGAATGAAGAGCTCGGCAAGTAGTTAAGAGTTTTAACTTTCTGACCTCCGTCAGAAATATTTTCATTTCTACCGAGTCTATTAGTGTTCCTAGGAAGGGAACTCTTGTGAGGGGGGAGAGAGAACTCTTTTTGATGTTCACTTTCCACCCGTAAGACCTCAGAAAGGCCACTACAATTTCCGTGTGAGACTTGGCTCTTTGGAAAGTTGACGCCTGAATTAAGATGTCGCCTAGATAAGGCGCCACTGCTATGCCCCGCGGTCTTAGCACCGCCAGGAGGGACCCTAGCACCTTTGTGAAAATTCTGGGAGCAGTGGCCAACCCGAAAGGGAGAGCCACAAACTGAAAATGCTTGTCCAGAAAGGCAAACCTGAGAAACTGGTGATGATCTTTGGATAGGAATGTGTAAATACGCATCCTTTAGATCCACGGTAGTCATATATTGACCCTCCTGGATCATTGGTAAGATTGTCCGAATGGTCTCCATCTTGAATGATGGGACTCTGAGGAATTTGTTTAGAATTTTGAGATCCAGGATTGGTCTGAAAGTTCCTTCTTTTTTGGGAACCACAAACAGGTTTGAGTAAAACCCCAGACCTTGTTCCACAATTGGAACTGGGTGGATCGCTCCCATTGTATGTAGGTCTTCTACACAGCGTAAGAACGCCTCTTTCTTTGTCGTGTCTGTAGACAGACGAGAAATATGGAACCTTCCCCTTGGAGGGGAGTCCTTGAATTCTAGAAGATATCCCTGGGATACAATCTCTAAGGTCCAGGGATCGTGTACGTCTCTTGCCCAGGCCTGAGCCAAGAGAGAGAGTCTGCCCCCTACTAGATCCGGTCCCGGATCGGGGGCTACCCCTTCATGCTGTCTTGGAGGCAGCTGCAGGCTTCTTGGCCTGTTTACCCTTGTTCCAGCCCCGGTAAGGTTTCCAGGCTGCCCTGGGTTGTGAAGTGTTACCCTCTTGCTTTGCAGCAGAGGAGGATGAAGCGAGACCGCTACTGAAATTTCGAAAGGAACGAAAATTATTTTGTTTGTTCTTTGTCTTAAAGGACTTGTCCTGAGGGAGAGCATGGCCTTTTCCCCCAGTGATTTCTGAGATAATCTCTTTCAATTCAGGCCCGAAAAGGGTCTTTCCTTTGAAAGGGATGTTCAGCAGTTTGGATTTTGACGACACATCAGCCGACCAGGACTTGAGCCATATCTCCCTGCGCGCCAGAATGGCAAAACCTGAATTCTTTGCCGCTAACTTAGCTAGTTGGAAAGCGGCATCTGTGATAAAAGAATTAGCCAGCTTAAGAGCCTTAATTCTGTCCATAATATCCTCATATGAGGTCTCCGTCTGGAGCGCATCTTCCAGCGCCTCGAAACAGAAAGCAGCTGCAGTAGTTACAGGAACAATGCACGCTATAGGTTGGAGAAGAAAACCTTGATGAACAAAAATTTTCTTGAGTAAACCCTCTAATTTTTTATCCATAGGGTCTTTAAAAGCACAACTGTCCTCAATTGGTATGGTTGTGCGTTTAGCAAGTGAAGAAACAGCCCCCTCCACCTTAGGGACCGCCTGCCACGAGTCCCGCATGGGGTCAGATATGGGGAACATTTTCTTAAAAACAGGAGGGGGAACAAACTGAATACCTGAGGGAATACAGGAGGGGGAACAATCCCTAGTTACTATATCCGCAATCCTCTTAGGGACCGGGAACACATCAGTGTAAACAGGAACTTCTAGGTACTTGTCCATTTTACACAATTTCTCTGGAACCACCAAAGGGTCACAGTCATCCAGAGTAACTAATACCTCCCTGAGTAATAAGCAGAGGTGTTCTAGTTTAAATTTAAAAGCCAACGTATCCGAGTCTGTCTGAGGTGCAACCTTTCCCGAATCGGAAATTTCTCCCTCAGACAGCACATCCCTTGCCCCCATTTCAGAGCGTTGTGAGTGTATATCATATACGGCTACTAAAGCGTCAGAATGCTCATAATCTGTTCTTAAAACAGAGCTATCACGCTTTGCAGGTAACACAGGCAGCTTAGATAAAAATACTGAAAGGGTATTATCCATAACTGCCGCCAAATCTTGTAAGGTAAAAGAGTTAGACGCGCTAGAGGTGCTAGGCGTCGCTTGAGCGGGCGTAACTGGTTGTGACACTTGGGGAGAGGTCAACGGGCTAACCTCATTACCTTCTGTCTGAGAATCATCTTGGGCCACATTTTTAAGTGCAACAATATGGTCTTTAAAATGTATAGAAATATCAGTACACGTGGGACACATTTCTAGAGGGGGTTCCACCATGGCTTCTAAACACATTGAACAAGGATTTTCCTTGGTGACAGACATGTTTAACAGACTAATAGTAAGACAAACAGGCTTAGAAATCACATTAATCAAGCAAAAACACACTTTGCAAAAAAACTTTACTGTGCCTTTAAGAAATAAAAAAGGCACACAATTTTCCAAAACAGTGAAAAATGCACCAAACTTTCTGAAATTTTCACAGTATGTACCTAAAGCATTGGTAAGATTGCACAACTAGCAAAAAAATCGATTAACCCCTTAATGCCCAAACCGGATCAATAGTAAGCTAACAGACCGGTTGAAACAAATTTAGCACCTTGCCACAGCTCTGCTGTGGCCCTACCTTCCCTTAGGAGTCGGATTTATGGGGAAAAAGCTTCTTATGGGTCCTCAAACTGTAGCAGGAGCCACCATGTGAACACAGCCTGAAGATCTAGTCAATCTAACTGCGCATCTGCGCATTTTATAAGTAAAAACCGTTTGCCATAAAAAAAGTGTCAACTTGCCATAAAATAGTGTCAGCCAGCATAAATTAGCCCTGTTATGTAAGCTTGTAATTCTATACTTGGTCTCTGAATAAAGCTTACCCTTCCCTCATGGGGATCTTATCAGTCCTTTTCTAGCATTATCAGTCTTGTCTAGAAATAAATGACTGAACATACCTTATTGCAGCCTAATCTGCAAACCGTTCCCCCCCAACTGAAGTTTTCTTGTACTCCTCAGTCCTGTGTGGGAACAGCAGTGGATTTTAGTTACAAAATGCTAAAATCATCTTCCTCTCTGCAGAAATCTTCATCCCTTTTCTGCTGGAGAGTAAATAGTACAAACCGGTACCATTTAAAAATAAACTTTTGCTTGTAGAACAAAAACTACAAATCTAACACCACATTCACTTTACCCTTCCGAGAGGGACCCTATTTCTAAGAGCCAGCAAAGAGAATGACTGGGGGGTGGAGCTAGAGGGGGAGCTATATGGACAGCTCTGCTGTGTGCTCTATTTGCCACTTCCTGTTAGGAAGGAGAATATCCCACAAGTAAAGGATGAATCCGTGGACTGGATACACCTTACAAGAGAAAAACAGAATTTATACTTACCTGATAAATTACTTTCTCCAACGGTGTGTTCGGTCCACGGCGTCATCCATTACTTGTGGGAATATTCTCTTCCCCAACAGGAAATGGCAAAGAGCACAGCAAAAGCTGTTCATATAGCCCCTCCTTGGCTCCGCCCCCCCAGTCATTCGACCGACGGTTAGGAGAAAAAAAGGAGAAACTATAGGGTGCAGTGGTGACTGTAGTGTATAGAGAAAGACATTTTTCAAACCTGATTAAAAAACCAGGGCGGGCCGTGGACGGGACACACCGTTGGAGAAAGTAATTTATCAGGTAAGCATAAATTCTGTTTTCTCCAACATTGGTGTGTCCGGTCCACGGCGTCATCCATTACTTGTGGGAACCAATACCAAATCTTTAGGACACGGATGAAGGGAGGGAGCAAATCAGGTTACCTAAACGGAAGGCACCACGGCTTGCAAGACCTTTCTCCCAAAAACAGCCTCCGAAGAAGCAAAAGTATCAAATTTGTAAAATTTGGCAAAAGTGTGCAGAGAAGACCAAGTCGCTGCCTTACATATCAGATCAACAGAAGCCTCGTTCTTGAAGGCCCATGTGGAAGCCACAGCTCTAGTGGAGTGAGCTGTGATTCGTTCAGGAGGCTGCCGTCCGGCAGTCTCATAAGCCAATCGGATAATGCTTTTCAGCCAGAAAGACAGAGAGGTAGCCGTAGCTTTTTGTCCTCTCCTCTTACCAGAGTAAACGACAAACAAAGATGAGGTTTGTCTAAAATCCTTAGTTGCTTCTAAATAGAACTTTAAAGCACGAACTACATCTAAATTGTGTAACAAACGTTCCTTCTTTGAAACTGGATTCGGACACAGAGAAGGAACAACTATTTCCTGGTTAATATTCCTGTTGGAAACAACTTTCGGAAGAAAACCAGGCTTAGTACGCAAAACGACCTTATCTGCATGGAACACCAGATAGGGTGGATTACACTGCAAAGCAGATAATTCAGAAACTCTTCTTGCAGAAGAAATAGCAACCAAAAACAGAACTTTCCAAGATAGTAACTTGATATCTATGGAATGTAGAGGTTCAAACGGAACCCCTTGAAGAACTGAAAGAACTAAATTTAGACTCCAAGGAGGAGTCAAAGATCTGTTAACAGGCTTGATTCTGACCAAAGCCTGTACAAAAGCTTGTATATCTGGCACAGCTGCCGGTCGTTTGTGTAACAAGACAGATAAAGCAGAAATCTGTCCTTTTAGAGAACTCGCCGACAATCCCTTATCCAAACCTTCTTGAAGAAAGGAGAGGATCTTAGGAATTTTAATCTTACTCCAGGAGAATCCCTTGGATTCACACCAACAGATATATCTTTTCCATATTTTATGGTAAATCTTTCTAGTCACAGGTTTTCTGGCTTGGACCAGAGTATCTATCACAGAATCTGAAAACCCACGCTTGGATAAAATCAAACGTTCAATTTCCAAGCAGTCAGCTGTAGAGAAACTAGATTTGGATGTTCGAATGGACCTTGTATTAGAAGATCCTGTCTCAAAGGTAGCTTCCATGGTGGAGCCGATGACATATTCACCAGGTCTGCATACCAAGTCCTGCGCGGCCACGCAGGAGCTATCAGAATCACTGAGGCCTTCTCCTGTTTGATCCTGGCTACAAGCCTGGGGAGGAGAGGGAACGGTGGAAACGCATAAGCTAGGTTGAACGACCAAGGCGCCACTAATGCATCCACTAGAGTCGCCTTGGGATCCCTGGATCTGGACCCGTAACAAGGAACCTTGAAGTTCTGACGGGACGCCATCAGATCCATGTCTGGAATGCCCCATAATTGAGTCAACTGGGCAAACACCTCCGGGTGGAGTTCCCACTCCCCCGGATGGTAAGTCTGACGACTCAGGTAATCCGCCTCCCAGTTGTCTACCCCTGGAATGTGGATTGCAGATAGGTGGCAGGAGTGTTCCTCCGCCCATTTGATGATCTTGGATACCTCTCTCATCGCCAAGGAACTCTTTGTTCCCCCCTGATGATTGATGTAAGCTACAGTCGTCATGTTGTCCGACTGGAATCTTATGAATCCGGCCTTCGCTAGTTGAGGCCAAGCCTGGAGAGCATTGAATATCGCTCTCAGTTCCAGGATGTTTATCGGAAGAAGAGACTCTTCCCGAGACCATAGACCCTGAGCTTTCAGGGAGTCCCAGACCGCGCCCCAGCCTAATAGACTGGCGTCGGTCGTGACAATGACCCACTTTGGTCTGCGGAAACTCATTCCCTGAGACAGGTGATCCTGGGACAACCACCAACGGAGTGAGTCTCTGGTTATCTGGTCTACTTGAATCTTTGGTGACAAGTCTGTATAATCCCCATTCCACTCTTAATGCATTCAAAGTATTGCACCCCAATTTTGAAGCTGTTAACCCTTAAAATGCGGAAACTGGAGCCGTTTGCAATTTAACCCCACTACAGTCCCAGCCACAGCCTTTGCTGCGACTTCACTTATCCCAGAGGTGTATACGATACCAATTCCAGCCTTCTAGAAACGTTTTCTGTGGATACCAGACCCTCTCACATGCAGCTGCATGCACTGCACTCAAAAGAAACTGCGCAATAATGGCGCAGAAATGAGGCTCTGCCTACTACAGAGAAAGGCCCTTCCTGACTGGGAAGGTGTCTTAACTAGTGCCTGGCGATAAAAACGTTCCCCAAATATTAAAAAGTTTGAAATCCACTTCAAAACCTTAATCACTTAAATCAACAATCGATTTAGCCCTTAAAAGTGTCCACCAGTTATTAGCAAGTAGTAAGAAGTGAATACAGCGCCAACAAGAGGCCAAGGGATAAATATACTCAGAGAGATAAAAGAAGATTATTTAATGAACCATGTTAAAAAGCATCAGTAATAAAAGACTATATATAAAAAATGTAAAAAGCACATATAAATAAAATTACAAATACAGGAATATCTTACAGAAGTGGCTCAAAGGGCCAAAGCTGATAATTACAATAAAAACAGAGGTAATAACAGGTGATCAGTGTGAGTGGTACACCAGAATAAGAGTGTAAACTGATAAAACAGAATTAGCCTAAGTGCAACTGTAGCAAGTGCATCAAGCAAAAAACTAATAAACAATAATACAAACAATAGTGTTCAAAATTAGTGTTACAAAAATAGTGTTCCAAAAAATAGAAAAATGCACTGCAGTGCAAAAAAAGGGGGGTAGCAAAATAATTGTATAGATACAATCAAGTAGTGAGTGAGTGCAAATGGATATAAAAATGCTAGCTACTTAATCCAGTGAGGTTAATATATAATTAAATAAAATACACAATATGCAATAACATAAAAAATATAATACACAATAACATAAAAAATAAAAAATAAAATATAATCCAAAAAAGTGTTCAAAAAGTTGATCAACAAATGTTAGTGAAGAACAAAAATAAGTCAATCAAAACTAAAAAATGGAAAAAAAGGGTGATGAAAAGCAAGGTGAAAGTGAGGAAATTGATTCCTTCCAATGTTAGTTACTTTAACAGATCCAAATTCCTGAGTGTGGTTGCTGAAGTAGCTGATTGGATCCTAGCACCTGTCAGCTGCTCCTATGGTATCCTAAAAAGTGTCCCTGTAAAAAAAAGAAATTCACAACATAGTGTATCCAATATGAGAATGAAGTAAAGATTAAAGTAATGCTTACCAATATGTCAACGCGTTTCTGCCCTCAAAAAAGGGCCTCTCTCAAGACTAGAATATTGGTAATGGCAGCTGGCCTTATATACAGTTTAGAAGTAGCCTATATGGTAGTTTAATTGATTAATTGTATTGTTTGGGCGCCAAATCCCTCCACTTCCTGTGTAACATCTAAAAGATTCCCCCATAAAGTGTAGCATCACTTCCTGTGTAACATATAAAAGATTCCCCTCCACTTCCTGTGTAACATCTAAAAGATTCCCCCATAAAGTGTAGTATCACTTCCTGTGTAACATCTAAAAGATTCCCCTCCACTTCCTGTGTAACATCTAAAAGATTTCCCCCATAAAGTGTAGCATCACTTCCTGTGTAACATCTAAAAGATTCCCCCATATGGCAAACCGGAAGTATATAAATTTTCCCGGATTAATTTTATACATATCTAAATATATAGGTAATTCAAAAGGCATGTATATGGCCTTAGATTTATCCAGTTTCTTTCTCAATTGCCGGTATCTTTGTTTTGGCTTACCAGTTTCAAGCCCAATATCGGAGCTACCCGGTAGTGACGTAACCGTTGACGTCACTTCCGGTCCGGCGATATTACATAGACAAGCCGCTAGCAACATTAGCATGCTGTACAATGCTAATATTTGCGGCTGTCAGTTACGCCTCCCATCTAGTATATTAAATCCTTAGAGAGCCCTGGGGATAAAGATGTCAGAACAATGCCCACCAATGTGTCAATAAAGGGGATAAGTGTCAAGGCACTATTGGCCCCCAAACGTTATAACGATAGATAAAGGCTATGTAATCACAAACATTGAGATTTACAAAAAAACTAACACATATTTTATGTCAGTGGGACAAAGGAAACAATAAAAACAATAATGGCAAGTATTTTTGGAAATTAAATAACGGTTTTGTTATCTATTTCTCTTAAGTCCAAAGGGGTCAGATAATATTTTCATTCTATAGCCATATTTTATATATCCATCATTATACTAGTAGATGGATTGAATGATCTCAAATATTATAATATGTGTTAACATATTGTCAAAGTGTGTTTAAGATACACTGGTAGTGGATTAAGTGATCTTAAATATTATAATATGTGTTAACATATTGTTAAAATATTTTGAGATATGTTTGACATTTCATAAAGAGAAGAGAAGTTGTATATACTTTTATGGATCCTTCAATGTCATTGAGCCATGCTCAGATGGTAAGATCTCGCATATTTATAAGAAATAAAGTTATTTTAATTTATTTTATAAAAGATCAGAATCATAGTGAGAGGAGGAAGAAATTAACATGTGATGAATTATTTACAGAGGGCAAACTGCTTAGTTATTAAAAAAGTCCTAGAATGTATATGTATATATATATATATATATATATATATATATATATATATATATATATCTCGTTTGCTCCAAAATTTGAGCTCCTCTCACTATGATTCTGATCTTTTATAAAATAAATTAAAATAACTTTATTTCTTATAAATATGCGAGATCTTACCATCTGAGCATGGCTCAATGACATTGAAGGATCCATAAAAGTATATACAACTTCTCTTCTCTTTATGAAATGTCAAACATATCTCAAAATATTTTAACAATATGTTAACACATATTATAATATTTAAGATCACTTAATCCACTACCAGTGTATCTTAAACACACTTTGACAATATGTTAACACATATTATAATATTTGAGATCATTCAATCCATCTACTAGTATAATGATGGATATATAAAATATGGCTATAGAATGAAAATATTATCTGACCCCTTTGGACTTAAGAGAAATAGATAACAAAACCGTTATTTAATTTCCAAAAATACTTGCTGTTATTGTTTTTATTGTTTCCTTTGTCCCACTGACATAAAATATGTGTTAGTTTTTTGTAAATCTCAATGTTTGTGATTACATAGCCTTTATCTATCGTTATAACGTTTGGGGGCCAATAGTGCCTTGACACTTATCCCCTTTATTGACACATTGGTGGGCATTGTTCTGACATCTTTATCCCCAGGGCTCTCTAAGGATTTAATATACTAGATGGGAGGCGTAACTGACAGCCGCAAATATTAGCATTGTACAGCATGCTAATGTTGCTAGCGGCTTGTCTATGTAATATCGCCGGACCGGAAGTGACGTCAACGGTTACGTCACTACCGGGTAGCTCCGATATTGGGCTTGAAACTGGTAAGCCAAAACAAAGATACCGGCAATTGAGAAAGAAACTGGATAAATCTAAGGCCATATACATGCCTTTTGAATTACCTATATATTTAGATATGTATAAAATTAATCCGGTTTATAACCCCTAGAAGAGATAAAGAACCACTACATGGGGGGGGCGGAGCTAGCCAGCCTAGGAGATGGCCGCGGCTTAAGTGAGCTCCTGAGCCCTATCTGGCTGAGTGGCATTAAAAAGCCTAATCGAGGTGGGATAAAGTCACCCAGCAAAGTGGATTGGGCTAACTACTGCTCAGATAGCCTAATATGAAGCTGATGGACGGATCGTGATCGCAACTGGGGCGATAATACTACGCTACGCCTAGGCCCTGATCCACGCTAGATTTTGCGAACACCACACTCCGGACTCCAGAAGAACTACCCTGACCTGAAGCGGAGGTAAGCTAAAGGCGAAAGGGGCAGACAACAGGCCGTTTTTCCAATTGTACCTAGGAGTCCGGTAAGAATCGCAAAAGCTCCGGGCGCGGAGCGCGCCATCTTTATAACTGCAGAGGCTTAATGGCTGCAAGCAAACACGCAGTCACCAACACCCTACCACACCACTCCACTATCATGAAAACATAACTAAGGGGACAAACATCCCATCATTGCAAGACTTGAGCAAAGATGCTATAAAGGCAAACATCGCAAGAAAAAGAGCAGGATAGGCATGAAAGGGGGAAGACATCGTGCAACATACTTTTTGCTAAGCCAGCATGGGAGACAGAAGGAATTAATCTAGAGGTAGGCCTTGGGTGATACACGTTATATCATATAAAAGTCTGGGTGATCATGCAGTCACACCACATTCAACCAGTCCAGCAAACATAATTCAGCAGTTTTTTTGTTTCTTGACATATGCATTAGAAGAGTGCATAACTTTCATAACCTCCGTGCTCTGGTGAATTCAAAATAAGAGATATACAGACTTAATAACCACGCAGCACTGGCTTCTAGCTTGTGGGAAATATCATCATGTCTCCTAAAAAAATTGGTAGAAAAGGGACAGTACCTAAGCAAAAAAGCCACCCCACACCCTCTGTAAACGATTTTTTCAAAACAGCAGAAACCAAGTCTGTCACACTCAATCCTTTAGAAGAACAGGACTCTGTAAATGCATACTCCTCTTCTGAGTCTGAATCTGAAACAATGGCAGATGCTGTCACAGTACCCAAAGCCTTATTTGAGTCACTACCCTCGAAAAAAGATTTCTCTACCCTGATTCTGCAGGTAAAGCAATGCATTAAAGATGAAATAAATGACCTAAAAAAGGAACTGTCAGATATTGGTCATAGAGTGGAGGTAGTGGAAGACACACAAGACACTCATGCGACAGCACTGTTAGATCTGCATAAGCTCATATATAAGCAAAATGATGTAATTCATGACTTAGAGGAAAAAATAGACGACGCAGAAAATAGGAGCAGGAGGCACAATATTAGAATCAGAGGGATACCTGAATCTATACCTGCATCTGGCCTGGAGCAGTACCTACAAGATCTCTTTAATTTCCTTATGCAAACAGAGTCACCTCAGATGATAGATATTGACAGGGCGCATAGAGCACTTCGTCCCAAGCCCCCGGACTCACAGCCTCCCAGGGATGTGATAGTACGTATTACCAATTTTCAGGTCAAGGAGGAGATCATGAAATCATCCCGAGAAAAGCAATCTATCACGTACGAAAACGCAAATATTCAGATGTTTGCAGATCTTTCGCAAAGAACTCTAACCAAACGCAAAGAGCTCAAACCTCTTACCTTGTTGCTCAGGAAAATGAACATTCCTTATAGATGGGGTTTCCCCTTCCATCTAATAATCATATGGCAGGGGAGGAGATTGGTCTGCACTACTCCAGGGGACATCCACAAAATCTGCAAAGAGCTAGACATCCCTACACCAGTGCTGGAAGAATCCCTGGGAACACAGGATCAGCAAAACAAAGAGTCTAGCATGGTCCAGCTACCTCAGAGGAAAATCTGGCAGCAAGTACAAAAGAAGAGGTCTCGCAGAATGACTATAGGCAGTCAAAATCCGGAGTCTGAAAAGGGATGAGCGCACTGAAGCTGACTGTATCCTTTTCTCCTTTGTTGCAATCGATTTCTCTGCATTGTTGTTTCTTTTTTTTTTTCTCTCCTTTCCCCCTAGGTCTGACTCCTGAAGGACTTTCATTGGTTAACAGTTGGACTGTAGTTCAGGGCCACCAACCCTTCAGTATCAATATTTGTTATGACTATCCTGTTCATGCCTTACTGATTGCAATGTTTTGTTCTTAAATTGTAAACTCAATGTGCTCAGCCAGTTGGGAGATAATCTCCCTAGTAGTTTAGATGTTTTTCGTAACTCTTCCACTTTTTGGAAGAAGAATGTGGTTTTTTGTTTTGTTTTATGTTCATGTACTTAATTTTATTGTTGTCAATTTTATTGTATTGTTTAGCCCAGTGTGCCCGGATCTGTTATCAGGAGAACTTGGTAAGTTGCTACCACTACATTACCCATCACTACACATAGAAAACCATGACGAATAGGGAGGGTCAACAACAACAAGAACTGGTCATTATCACCCAAAACACGAAAGGTTTAAACTGCCCAAATAAACGTAGGATGGCAATAATTGATCTGCAGAGAAGGGGGGGGGGGCACATCCTCATGCTTCAGGAGACACATTTCAAATCTAAACATATCCCCAAATACTTCTCCTCTAGCTATCCACAGCATTACCACAGCACAAACGCCGCTAAAAAAACAAATGGGGTCAGTATATTAATACACAAAAACATATCATTCACTAAAACTCATGTAGAATGTGATAGAGAAGGGAGATTTTTATGCATCACAGGGCTCCTATTTGGCAAACCAGTTACATTAGCTAATGTGTATGCCCCCAATAAATTTCAGAGCAAATTTATCAACACGATCACCAATTCTATAGTTACGCATGCTAAAGGTTCTCTGATTATTGCAGGAGACCTCAACGTCCCCCTTAACCCCAAGATTGACTGCTCTAACCCAGACACACGACAAAAAACTTCTAACATGCATAGTATTTGGCAAAATCTCAAATTGTTAGGTGTACACGACACCTGGAGATATTTAAACCCTCAGAAAAGAGATTTTACTTTCTTTTCGAGTCCAAATAAATGTTATTCAAGACTGGACTATGTTCTGGTAGACCATCTGGCCCTGTCATACATTAAAACTGCGGATATCTCACACACTACTTGGTCCGATCACTCATTAGTTTCTTGCAGGCTGGCGTGGCCTTCGGCTCCCTTGAAATCCTTTCAATGGAGACTAGATGAGTCTTTACTAGTGGGGAAAAATCAGGTAAAAAAGCTGGCCAAACATATAAAATCTTATTTCATTCTAAATAATACACCAGATGTTCAAATCCCGACCATCTGGGAAGCTCATAAAAGCACAATTAGAGGAGAACTAATTAAAACAAAGGCACTTATAACAAAGAAAAGGAGGGAACAACTCACCTTACTAGCCAAGGACATATCTAACCTTGACTACCTACATAAACAATCTCCGGATAACGTTCTAGTTTTAGAAGAGTTGACCTCTAAAAGAGATCAATTAAATAAGCTACTTCAGATAAACGCACAAAAGCAGCTATTATCCTTCCAACAAACATTTTATAGGGAAGGGAATAAACCCGGAAAGTGGTTGGCTCGGGCTTTAAAAAAAAAAACAACAACAAACATATGTCCACTCGATTAAAACTGACACAGGTAAACATGTTGAAGACACTCACAAAATAGCTGAAGAATTTAAAAAATACTACCACAGATTATACAATTTATTCCCAGACAGGTCAGACCACACTCATCGCCATAAATGTCAACAATACTTAGATCAAGTTCAAATCCCGAAACTTAGTGCAGAACAAAAAGATGCTTTAAGTCAACCTTTCAACATTAAAGAGGTATTAGAAGCTATTAACACCCTAAAACCAAAAAAAGCACCAGGCCCTGACGGATTCTCTAGCCTCTACTACAAGACATTCTCTAAGTATTTGGCCCCCTATCTAACTTCTTTGTTTAATTACATAACAGACATTTCAGCCTTCCCAGACACCATGTTACAAGCTAATATATCAGTCCTGGAAAAAGCGGGTAAGGACCCAGACAAGCCGGCCAATTTCAGACCTATCTCTTTGCTCAATACTGACCTGAAGCTAAACGCCAAAATATTAGCGACCCGAATTAACAAGTTTCTCCCACAATTAATACACCAAGACCAGGCGGGCTTCGTGCCCACAAGGGAGGCGAAGGACAACACTGTAAAAGTACTCAATCTCATAGACTACGTTTCTCAGACTGAGCTCCCCGCACTGTTCCTCTCTACTGACGCCGAAAAGGCTTTCGACAGACTGGACTGGACCTTTTTACAGGAGACACTGAGACGATTCGACTTCCCAGCACAGTTTATCCACAAAATTATGGCCTTATACACTAACCCAACTGCTCAGGTGAGAGTGAACGGGACGCTATCAGAAGCGTTCGAGATACGAAATGGCTCCAGACAGGGTTGCCCCCTATCCCCTTTATTGTTTATCCTTTCATTAGAACCCCTAGCAATCAAACTTAGAGCAAACTCTCGCATCACAGGTATACACATAGGAGACAATCATCACAAATTAGCCATATACGCCGACGACTTATTAATGACACTAACTGATCCCCTCACATCTATTACTCATGCAATGACAGAACTAGAACACTTTGGCATGGTTTCTAACTTCTCGGTCAACATGTCCAAGTCCGAATTCTTACCGATAGGGATCCCGAAGAAGACACTAGATGAAATCACAGCGCTGTGCCCTTTGAAAGTACAACCCAAGTATCTTAAATACTTGGGCACTTATTTAACACCCGATAAATCTTCCACGCGTAAACATAATTACGGAGAGCTGATCACAGAGTTCCACTCTCTGACCTCCTCCTGGTTATTAAAAAACATTTCCTGGCTAGGCAGAATACAAGCCGCCAAAATGGTATTGTTACCTAAAGCACTCTATATCCTACAAACTGTACCCATCCAACATATCTCCACGGAGATTAATATTTTACAAAAAATCATGAATGACTACATATGGCGACGCAGGCCGCCACGTATTAATAAAAGTACGATTTACAAATTACCAGCACAGGGAGGCCTAGGTGTACCACATCTCAGCTCATATAAACTGGCCATTTCCCTTCAAAGAGTCATTGATTGGTGCAAACCGGAGGGCGCACAGCATAAAGGATGGGTACAGATAGAAACCCACTTAGCTGACACGCATTATATGGGCAATAAATGCTGGAATCTTACAGCTTTAAAAAACCCTAATATCTCAAAATCCTGTATCACTAATGAAACATGGAGGGACTGGTTACTAGTCCTTAAAATGTTCCCAAAAATATCCACAAAATGCTCCCCACTCACAAATTTACTAATAAACCCTGAATTCCCCCCAGGCCTTCAAAATGTAAAGAACTTAGACACCTCGCCTTCTTCTTACGTACAGATACACTCACTTTTAAACAATGGCAAGCTAAAAACAAAACAGCAAATAGATCCAATGTCGGTTCCTTTCTTTGCCTCTTGGTTTAATTACCACCAAGCTAGACACTTTATTATATCACATAGATGCAAAGCTGACTTCTTACGACCCCCAACACAGTTTGAGCAAGCGTGCATAAAGGAGTCAAAATCCCTCAGATCAGTCTCATCACTATACAGATTAGTTTTGGAGAATAGATTTCCAAAGCTACCTTCATACACAACGGGGTGGGATAGAGAGCTGGACACAAACACTTCACATAAGGATTGGCTTGATAGATTTAAAAGGCTAACGCGGTCTGCACATTCTTCAGGGGCGAAAGAAACCAATATAAAAATATGTATGAGGTGGTATTTAACACCGGCAAGACTCAAACACATATATAAAACAAACTCAGGCACCTGTTGGAGAGGTTGTGAGCAGGTGGGGCATATGAAACATATTTGGTGGGACTGCATACCCATTAAGACCTTCTGGGTAGAAATTTTCAACAATATCAACCAGGTCCTACACACACAACTAAACCCAAATGTGGAGGTCACTCTGCTTCAACACATACCTCAAATAACATGTAAGATACGTAGGCAGTTATTCCAAATTATGATAAATACAGCAAAACAGATGATCCCCAGATACTGGAAGTCCTCCAAAACCCCTGATATTAATGATTGGAAGAGATTAGTTAGCAAAGATTTGATGTTGGAAAGGTTTCATTACTTGCAAGTGGGTAATTTAGACTTCTTTGAAGATATGCTCTTTTTATGGGAGTCTTTCCAACATGGGCACAATTGAGAATAACCCCCTTTTTTTAGACACAATTATGGATATAAATGGAATTTAGCTTTCGGTCAGGGCACACTGGGTTCACTTATTATTTATTTATTTATTTAATTTTTATTTACTGTTGTTATATTTCCTTATTTTCCTGTATTTTTTTTTGATAAAAACTGTTCGCATCTTATTTTATTGCGCACAGCTGAGGCGCATACAATTTGCAATGTTATAAAAGGTCATCTGTCAATAAGCACAGTCCTACATCTTAGAAACACAGGCTCCCTATACTGTATGCATTTCTAGAAACTTTCATTAAGTGGGATAGCCAAAGACTTAAGCTCAGATGAAAAGAGACAATTGCACATGGACTGCATTTTGACCTGCTGAAGGCCTTTGTAACTTCAGGTCACGGGCGTATAAGTGCCACAGATGTCCTTAAAGATATACTGTAGTTACGCTGTTTTCTTTCTTTATTTTTTTTTTTTTGGATTTTGTTTGTTTTACACTCTGTTGATGTGAAAATTTAATAAAAAATTGAATATATAAAAAAAAAAAAAAAAAAAAAAAAATTAATCCGGGAAAATTGATATACTTCCGGTTTGCCATATGGGGGAATCTTTTAGATGTTACACAGGAAGTGGAGGGGAATCTTTTAGATGTTTTTTTTTTTTACTTCTTTATTTATATATCCAACAGCAAACATAGTTGTATACATTTACACCTTTATGCACCACGCAGGGTCAGGTGTAAAAACAAAAAACGAAAGGAGATAACATAGGATTTAAATAAAAAGATCTCTCCTTAAATACAGTATTTTGTAGAACACACACAGAAAAAAAACGAGAGCTAACAAAATATTCTCATATCGTTCATTTGCATATGCTGTTGGAAATTTTTCGCATAGGATAAACGGTGGATCCAATCAGACTATCATTCAAACAGAAGACAAAAACAAGAACAAAGAAAGAGAAGAAAAAGAGAAAAAAAAAAAAAAAAAAAAAAAAGATAATAAAAGGAAAATATGTTTTTCCCTTCCTATCTTATCCCCCCTCCTCCGCCTCCCAGCATTATTACATGTAACCATCAGGCTTAATATTTATTGTCTTGTCTCTATCTTAACTCCCTTCTTCCTTCCTTTACTTTTTTCTTTCTCTTGTCTCGGTCCTTTCCTTTGCTATTTCCCTTAATCTTATTTTCTTTCGCTGTCCTTCTCCCCTGCCCATTCCCCTTCTCTCCCCCTCCCTTTCTCTCAAAAGTATTCCTTAAATCTTCTCTCATGTAGTAATCTCCCTGTGACCAGATACCCATAATGGGGGAAACAGTCCTAATATAACCAGTTCCAAAAAAGCCATCGTATTTAAAAAAGGCTGTAAAATACGCCTTTGAACCTGAAGCGGATAAGATATAATTAGCGGAAGCCAATCCATAAGAAAAACTCCTATTCTGCTGTCCGTCAGAGATTTAGTGTGAAAAGATTCAAATAGAATTTGAAACTGAATTTCTTTAAGGAACTCTGAGACCCTGGGGGCTGTATGGTTTTTCCAGCCCTTGACAATTAACTGTCTTGCAGTAAAGATAATAGTATTTAATATTTTTATCACACGTTTAGGACGCAAATCAGCATTGGTTAAAAAAAATATCTCCTCCGCAGCAAACGGAATCATGTCTTTATAGTGTTTACTATACCAATATCTTATCTTTTGCCAATATTGTTGAATCTTAGGACAAGACCAGATTATATGGAAAATATCAGCCCTATCCAGAGAACACCGTGAACAAGCATACTTTTGGGTGGGAAAGAATCTAGCCATTTTATTGGGAGAAAGATAATAATTATTAACTAGTTTTAAATGTGTTTCTCTCCATGATATAGAAATTTGTAATTTTACTGACTCTAAGAAGCTGCGCTCTTTTAGATGTTACACAGGAAGTGATACTACACTTTATGGGGGAATCTTTTAGATGTTACACAGGAAGTGGAGGGGAATCTTTTAGATGTTACACAGGAAGTGATGCTACACTTTATGGGGGAATCTTTTAGATGTTACACAGGAAGTGGAGGGATTTGGCGCCCAAACAATACAATTAATCAATTAAACTACCATATAGGCTACTTCTAAACTGTATATAAGGCCAGCTGCCATTACCAATATTCTAGTCTTGAGAAAGGCCCTTTTTTGAGGGCAGAAACGCGTTGACATATTGGTAAGCATTACTTTAATCTTTACTTCATTCTCATATTGGATACACTATGTTGTGAATTTCTTTTTTTTACAGGGACACTTTTTAGGATACCATAGGAGCAGCTGACAGGTGCTAGGATCCAATCAGCTACTTCAGCAACCACACTCAGGAATTTGGATCTGTTAAAGTAACTAACATTGGAAGGAATCAATTTCCTCACTTTCACCTTGCTTTTCATCACCCTTTTTTTCCATTTTTTAGTTTTGATTGACTTATTTTTGTTCTTCACTAACATTTGTTGATCAACTTTTTGAACACTTTTTTGGATTATATTTTATTTTTTATTTTTTATGTTATTGCATATTGTGTATTATATTTTTTATGTTATTGCATATTGTGTATTTTATTTAATTATATCTTAACCTCACTGGATTAAGTAGCTAGCATTTTTATATCCATTTGCACTCACTCACTACTTGATTGTATCTATACAATTATTTTGCTACCCCCCTTTTTTTGCACTGCAGTGCATTTTTCTATTTTTTGGAACACTATTTTTGTAACACTAATTTTGAACACTATTGTTTGTATTATTGTTTATTAGTTTTTTGCTTGATGCACTTGCTACAGTTGCACTTAGGCTAATTCTGTTTTATCAGTTTACACTCTTATTCTGGTGTACCACTCACACTGATCACCTGTTATTACCTCTGTTTTTATTGTAATTATCAGCTTTGGCCCTTTGAGCCACTTCTGTAAGATATTCCTGTATTTGTAATTTTATTTATATGTGCTTTTTACATTTTTTATATATAGTCTTTTATTACTGATGCTTTTTAACATGGTTCATTAAATAATCTTCTTTTATCTCTCTGTGAGTATATTTATCCCTTGGCCTCTTGTTGGCGCTGTATTCACTTCTTACTACTTGCTAATAACTGGTGGACACTTTTAAGGGCTAAATCGATTGTTGATTTAAGTGATTAAGGTTTTGAAGTGGATTTCAAACTTTTTAATATTTGGGGAACGTTTTTATCGCCAGGCACTAGTTAAGACACCTTCCCAGTCAGGAAGGGCCTTTCTCTGTAGTAGGCAGAGCCTCATTTCTGCGCCATTATTGCGCAGTTTCTTTTGAGTGCAGTGCATGCAGCTGCATGTGAGAGGGTCTGGTATCCACAGAAAACGTTTCTAGAAGGCTGGAATTGGTATCGTATACACCTCTGGGATAAGTGAAGTCGCAGCAAAGGCTGTGGCTGGGACTGTAGTGGGGTTAAATTGCAAACGGCTCCAGTTTCCGCATTTTAAGGGTTAACAGCTTCAAAATAATCTTTTATCTCTCTGAGTATATTTATCCCTTGGCCTCTTGTTGGCGCTGTATTCACTTCTTACTACTTGTGCATATTTTTTGGAGGTTGGTTAGGATCTCTGTTTGGATACAGCTTGGGGATTACCTTAGCGCTTGTACACACACCCTTTTCCACCAGTTATTAGCCCATAATAAGCCCTTTATTCTGTCTGAGTCTAAGAAAATGGCTTACCGATCCCCATGAGGGAAAATGACAGCCTTCCAGCATTACACAGTCTTGTTAGAAAAATGGCTAGTCATACCTTGAGCAGAAAAGTCTGCAAACTGTTCCCCCCAACTGAAGTTCTCTAGGCTCAACAGTCCTGCGTGGGAACAGCAATTGATTTTAGTTACTGCTGCTAAAATCATACTCCTCTTTAAACAGAACTCTTCATCTCTTTCTGTTTCAGAGTAAATAGTACATACCAGTACCATTTCAAAATAAACTTGATAGAAGAATAAAAAACTACAACTAAACACCACATACTCTTCACCATCTCCGTGGAGATGCTACTTGTTCAGAGCGGCAAAGAGAATGACTGGGGGGGCGGAGCCAAGGAGGGGCTATATGGACAGCTTTTGCTGTGCTCTTTGCCATTTCCTGTTGGGGAAGAGAATATTCCCACAAGTAATGGATGACGCCGTGGACCGGACACACCAATGTTGGAGAAAAGGGGTTTAACTGGAGTATGACAGGACACTGAGGAAGTTGGCTTAGATCAGGTCTATGTGAGCAAGAACAGACTCTATATACTGAATGGTCAAGTAAGCTCTCTCAGACACCAGCATTAAATAAAACACTCACATGTTTAGCCTGCTCAGCCATCTCTGCATGGCTGTCCCATCGCTGAGCACTTCCCGCATCCTGCTGAGAACTATCCAGCATGTCATAAATAGGGGAGCAAGGATCCGTTTCCTCAAGTTCCCCAGATAGATCAAAGGGGGAAAGTTCCCCGCTGGAGCCAGGGGACATTGGATTACTGCCCGTCATTCTGTCAGATGCCTGTGGAGAGAGAGGTAACGTTACATAAGAATGATTGTGTACTAATCATCACCCAAGGGCACTGCCAACCCCTCTAGTAGTCATTAACTCTGTTTAACTGCTAAAGTATTCCTGCATGGTAAAACAAATGCACTGCCTGCCGCCCCCCCAATATACACAGGATATGCATGCACAAACCACTATATATACACACACACACACACACAGTATATATATATTTGCCGAATTTGGGTAAACATGATATGTTAAGATATGTATCTGTTGGCGCTCTATAAATAACTAATAATAATAATAATAATAATAATAATATGTACTGTTTTGTGCCCTTCGTCAGAGGAAATAATGGCATCTTTATAGCAACGTCCCGTGCAATTTGACACTTGACTACACCTTTGTGTATAGGTTACTATGGTAACAGAGGGCAGTTTTGATTGGCGGTGACGCATCACGCTCACGCTGTAGCGTGATGACGTCACTATGAGCCAGCACGATAAAATCGTTTGTAGTGTGTATATAAGGTGGGTATTGATAAGTTATGTTAGATGTTTCTTTGGGGACACGTTTCAGGATTTGGTTGTGACATTTGACAAAGGTGTGAGGACACACCTAAACGTTATGTCTTTCCACTAAGGATTTACATATAAATTACTAACTTTTTCTAGAAGACTAGTTAGTGCCTTTTTTATGACGAGAGCTTCTATGAGTGTATAAGGTGCACCCTGGTAGCTGTGACTGTAAGACTGTGCTTATCCTTCATTGGGGATTTTTTGTCTATTATATTGGATAACGCACTCCAGCTTTGTTTATGATTGTACTTTTTGCTATATACGGAACCTGATCAAACTAGCTAACACACTATTTTTCATTTGGATTGCACAGACTTTTATATATCATTATGGCAACCATAGCACCGGATATGGACACTATGTATATGGATGAGGATCTAAACACTGAATAGTTTGTTTTTACTGATGAGGACGCAAAGAGGATCAGAGTTGTGGATGATCTGAGTGAGTTGAGGGGCGACACCCCAATTAACATATAAATTGCTTAATTACGTAAAAAAGAGATCGATTTTCACCTCCATGTGGTCTACCTCTCAGGGTATCATCGCAAGAAATATATTCCTAGGGATTTCAGAATCAAAAATATCCCTACCCTGGGTCGACAAAAACATAATTTATGTAAGAACTTACCTGATAAATTCATTTCTTTCATATTAGCAAGAGTCCATGAGCTAGTGACGTATGGGATATACATTCCTACCAGGAGGGGCAAAGTTTCCCAAACCTCAAAATGCCTATAAATACACCCCTCACCACACCCACAATTCAGTTTAACGAATAGCTAAGAAGTGGGGTGATAAGAAAAGAGCGAAAGCATCAAATAAGTAATTGGAATAATTGTGCTTTATACAAAAATAATCATAACCACCACAAAAAGGGTGGGCCTCATGGACTCTTGCTAATATGAAAGAAATGAATTTATCAGGTAAGTTCTTACATAAATTATGTTTTCTTTCATGTAATTAGCTACATGTCCATGAGCTAGTGACGTATGGGATAATAAAAACCCAAGATGTGGAACTTCCACGCAAGAGTCACTAGAGAGGGAGGGATAAAATAAAGACAGCCAATTCCGCTGAAAAATTAATCCACTACCCAAATCAAAAAAGTTTCAATTTTTATAATGAAAAAAAACTGAAAATATAAGCAGAAGAATCAAACTGAAACAGCTGCTTCTAAAGAAGAGAAAACATCAAAATGGTAGAACATAGTAAAAATATGCAAAGAAGACCAATTCATTGCTTTGCAAATCTGATCAACAGAAGCTTCATTCTTAAAAAGCCCAGGAAGTAGAAACTTACCTAGTAGAATGAGCCGTAATCCTCCGAGGCGGGAATCCACCCGACTCCAAATAAGCATGATGAATCAAAAGTTTAAGCAAGATGCCAAATGGCAGAAGCCTTTTGACCTTCCTAACACCAGAAAAGATAACAAATAGACAAGAAGACTATCTGAAATCTGAATAGCTTCAACATAAGATTTCAAAACTCTTACCATATCCAAAGAATGTAAGAATCTTACAAAAGAAGTCTTAGGAAAAGACAATAATTCCTCCCTAATGTTGATAGAAATCACAACTTTAGGTAAGAATTGAAATGAGGATAGCAAAAACCACCTTATCCTGATGAAAAAAATCAGAAAAACAGAATTTATGCTTACCTGATAAATTACTTTCTCCAACGGTGTGTCCGGTCCACGGCGTCATCCATTACTTGTGGGATATTCTCCTCCCCTACAGGGAAAGGCAAGGAGAGCACACAGCAAGAGCTGTCCATATAGCTCCGCCCCCCAGTCATTCGACCGACGGTTAGGAGAAAAAAAAGAAACTATAGGGTGCCGTGGTGACTAGTGTATAAAGAAAAATAAAAAAAATTCAAACCTGATTAAAAAACCAGGGCGGGCCGTGGACCGGACACACCGTTGGAGAAAGTAATTTATCAGGTAAGCATAAATTCTGTTTTCTCCAACATTGGTGTGTCCGGTCCACGGCGTCATCCATTACTTGTGGGAACCAATACCAAAGCTTTAGGACACGGATGAAGGGAGGGAGCAAATCAGGTTACCTAAACAGAAGGCACCACGGCTTGCAAAACCTCTCTCCCAAAAACAGCCTCCGAAGAAGCAAAAATATCAAATTTGTAAAATTTGGCAAAAGTGTGCAGAGAAGACCAAGTCGCTGCCTTACATATCTGATCAACAGAAGCCTCGTTCTTGAAGGCCCATGTGGAAGCCACAGCCCTAGTGGAATGAGCTGTGATTCTGTCAGGAGGCTGCCGTCTGGCAGACTCATAAGCCAATCGGATAATGCTTTTCAGCCAGAAAGAAAGAGAGGTAGCAATAGCAATAGGATGAGGTTTGTCTAAAATTCTTTGTTGCTTCTAAATAGAACTTTAAAGCACGGACTACATCTAAATTGTGTAACAAACGTTCCTTCTTTGAAACTGGATTCGGGCACAGAGAAGGAACAACTATTTCCTGGTTAAAATTCTTGTTGGAAACAACTTTTGGAAGAAAACCAGGCTTGGTATGCAAAATAACCTTATCTGAATGGAACACCAGATAGGGTGGATCACACTGCAGAGCCGATAATTCAGAAACTCTTCTAGCAGAAGAAATAGCAACCAAAAACAGAACTTTCCAAGATAGCAACTTGATATCTATGGAATGTAAGGGTTCAAACGGAACCCCCTGAAGAACTGAAAGAACTAAATTTAGACTCCAAGGAGGAGTCAAGGGACTGTAAACAGGTTTGATTCTGACCAAAGCCTGTACAAAAGCTTGTACCTCTGGCACAGCTGCCAGTCGTTTGTATAACAAGACAGATAAAGCAGAGATCTGTCCTTTTAGAGAAATCGCTGACAATCCCTTATCCAAACCTTCTTGGAGAAAGGAGAGGATCTTAGGAATTTTAATCTTACTCCAGGAGAATCCCTTGGATTCACACCAACAGATATATCTTTTCCATATTTTATGGTAAATCTTTCTAGACACAGGTTTTCTGGATCTATCACTGAATCTGAAAACCCACGCTTGGATAAAATCAAACGTTCAATTTCCAAGCAGTCAGCTGCAGAGAAATTAGATTTGGATGTTCGAATGGACCTTGTACTAGAAGATCCTGTCTCAAAGGTAGCTTCCATGGTGGAGCCGATGACATATTCACCAAGTCCTGCACGGCCACGCAGGAGCTATCAGAATCACAGAGGCCTTCTCCTGTTTGATCCTGGCTACAAGCCTGGGAAGGAGAGGGAACGGTGGAAACGCATAAGCTAGGTTGAACGACCAAGGCGCCACTAATGCATCCACTAGAGTGACCTTGGGATCCCTGGATCTGGACCCGTAGCAAGGAACCTTGAAGTTCTGACGAGACGCCATCAGATCCATGTCTGGAATGCCCCATAATTGAGTCAACTGGGCAAACACCTCCGGGTGGAGTTCCCACTCCCCCGGATAGAAAATCTGACGACTCAGATAATCCGCCTCCCAGTTGTCTACTCCTGGGATGTGGATGGCAGATAGGTGGCAGGAGTGATCCTCCGCCCATTTGATGATCTTGGATACCTCTCTCATCGCCAAGGAACTCCTTGTTCCTCCCTGATGGTTTATGTAAGCTACAGTAATCATGTTATCTGACTGGAATCTTATGTATCCGGCCTTCGCTAGATGAGGCCAAGCCCGGAAAGCATTGAATATCGCTCTCAGTTCCAGGATGTTGATCGGGAGAAGAGACTCTTCCCGAGACCATAAACCCTGAGTTTTCAGGGAATCCCAGACCGCGCCCCAGCCTGATAGACTGGCGTCGGTCGGGACAATGACCCACTTTGGTCTGCAGAAACTCATTCCCTAAGACAGGTGATCCTGTCTACTGGAGCATGCACAGTTGTAATGGTCTTAGATGAATTCGAGCAAAAGGAACTATGTCCATTGCTGCAACCATCACCCCTACTACTTCCATGCACTGAGCTATGGAAGGCTGCAGAATAGAGAGAAGAACTTGACAAGCGTTTAGAAGCTTTGACTTTCTGACTTCTGTCAGGAAGATCTTCATTTCAAAAGAATCTATTATTGTTCCCAAAAAGGGAACTCTTGTCGACGGAGACAGGGAACTCTTTTCTACGTTCACCTTCAACCCGTGAGAACTGAGAAAGGCTAGAACAATGTCTGTATGAGCCTTTGCCTTGGAAAGAGACGACGCTTGAATTAGAATGTCGTCCAGATAAGGTGCCACTGCAATGCCCTTTGGTCTTAGAACCGCTAGAAGGGACCCGAGCACCTTTGTGAAAATTCTGGGAGCAGTGGCTAGTCCGAATGGGAGAGCCACGAACTGATAATGTTTGTCCAGAAAGGCGAACCTTAGGAACTGATGATGATCTTTGTGGATAGGAATATGTAGATATGCATCCTTTAAATCCACGGTAGTCATATATTGACCCTCCTGGATTGTAGGTAAAATTGTTCGAATGGTTTCCATTTTGAACGATGGAACTCTGAGAAATTTGTTTAGAATTTTTAAATCCAGAATTGGTCTGAAAGTCCCTCTTCTTTGGGAACTACAAACAGATTTGAGTAAAAACTCCTGACCTTGTTCCACAGTTGGAACTGGGTGTATCACTCCCATCTTTAACAGGTCTTCTACACAATGTAAGAATGCCTGTCTACTTATTTGGTTTGAAGAGAAATGTGGAACCTTCCCCTTGGGGGTAGTTCCTTGAATTCTAGAAGATAACCCTGAGAGACTATTTCTAGTGTCCAGGGATCCTGAACATCTCTTGCCCAAGCCTGAGCAAAGAGAGAGAGTCTGTCCCCTACTAGATCCGGTCCCGGATCGGGGGCTACCCCTTCATTCTGTCTTGGTAGCAGCAGCAGGCTTCTTGGCATGTTTACCCTTATTCCAGCCTTGCATTGGTTTCCAAGCTGGTTTAGTCTGGGAAGCGTTACCCTCTTGTCTAGAGGCTGCCGAGTTAGAAGCCGGTCCGTTCCTGAAATTGCGAAAGGAACGAAAATTGGACTTATTCTTAGCCTTGAAAGGCCTATCCTGTGGGAGGGCATGGCCCTTTCCCCCAGTGATGTCTGAAATAATTTCTTTAAATTCTGGCCCAAAAAGGGTCTTACCTTTGAAAGGGATATTAAGCAATTTTGTCTTGGAAGATACATCCGCCGACCAAGACTTTAGCCAGAGCGCTCTACGCGCCACAATTGCAAACCCTGAATTTTTCGATGCTAATCTCGCTAACTACAAAGCGGCGTCTAAAATAAAGGAATTAGCTAACTTAAGGGCGTGAATTCTGTCCATGACTTCCTCATACGGAGTGTCCCTACTGAGCGACTTTTCCAGTTCCTCGAACCAGAACCACGCCGCTGTAGTGACAGGAATAATGCACGAAATAGGTTGAAGGAGGTAACCTTGCTGTACAAAAATCTTTTTAAGCAAACCCTCCAATTTTTTATCCATAGGATCTTTGAAAACACAATTGTCCTCAATGGGAATGGTCGTGCGTTTGGCTAGTGTAGAAACCGCCCCCTCGACCTTAGGGACTGTTTGCCATATGTCCTTCCTGGGGTCGACCATAGGGAACAATTTCTTAAATATAGGAGGGAGGGACAAAAAGGTATGCCTGGCTTCTCCCACTCATTCACTATGTCCGCCACCCGTTTAGGTATCGGAAAGGCATCAGGGTGCACCGGGACCTCTAGGAACTTGTCCATCTTGCACAAGTTTTCTGGGATGACCAGATTGTCACAATCATCCAGAGTAGATAGCACCTCCTTAAGTAATGCGCAGAGATGCTCTGATTTAAATGTCACAACATCAGGTTCTGCCTGCTGAGAAATTCTTCCTGTATCAGAAATTTCTCCATCTGAGAAACCCTCCCTCACTGCCACTTCAGACTGGTGTGAGGGTATGACAGAAAAATTATCATCAGCGCCCTCCTGCTCTACAGTGTTTAAAACAAAGCAATCGCGCTCTCTCTGAAATGCTGGCATTTTGGATAAAATATTAGCTATGGAGTTATCCATTACTGCCGTCAATTGTTGCATAGTAACAAGCATTGGCGCGCTAGAAGTACTAGGGGTCGCCTGCGCGGGCATAACTGGTATAGACACAGGAGAAGATGTAGAACTCTCTCTACTTCCTTCATCTGAGGAATCATCCTGGGCAACCTTACTATTTGTGACAATACTGTCCTTACTGTGTTTGGACGCTATGGCACAATTATCACATATATTTGAAGGGGGAACCACATTGGCTTCCATACATACAGTGAGTGTAAACATGATCTATCAGAAGGTACAGACATGTTAAACAGGCTTAAACTGGTTAATAAAGTACAAAAACCGTTTTAAAACAAAACCATTACTGTCTCTTTAAATGTTAAACAGGGCACACTTTATTACTGAATATGTGAAAAATTATGAAGGAATTATCCAATCTTTACCAAATTTTCACCACAGTGTCTTAATGCATTCAAAGTATTGCACCCCAATTTTCAAGCTGTTAACCCTTAAAATGTGGAAACCGGAGCCGTTTGCAATTTTAACCCCACTACAGTCTCAGCCACAGCCTTTGTTGTGACTTCAACTATCCCAGGGGGGTATTTCAAGCCTTCTAGGAACTTTTTCAGTGGACACCAGACCCTCTCACATGCATCTGCATGCACTGTACTTAAAAGAAACTGTGCAATAATGGCGCGAAAATGAGGCTCTGCCTAATACAGTGAAAGGCCCTTCCTGACTGGGAAGGTGTCTTAACTAGTGCCTGGTGATAAAAAACGTTCCCCAAATAATAAAAGTGTGAAATCCACTTCAAACTTTAAATAAAAACTTAAACAATCGATTTAGCCCTTAAGAGTGTCCACCAGTTAATAGCCCATAATAAGCCCTTTATTCTTTCTAAGTCTAAGAAAATGGCTTACCGATCCCCATGAGGGAAAAATGACAGCCTTCCAGCATTACACAGTCTTGTTAGAAAATGGCTAGTCATACCTTGAGCAGAAAAGTCTGCAAACTGTTCCCCCCAACTGAAGTTCTCTCATCTCAACAGTCCTGTGTGGGAACAGCAATCGATTTTAGTTACTGCTGCTAAAATCATACTCCTCTTTTAAACAGAACTCTTCATCTCTTTCTGTTTCAGAGTAAATAGTACATACCAGCACTATATTAAAATAACAAACTCTTGATAGAAGAAATAAAAAACTACAACTAACACCACAAACTCCTCACCATCCCCGTGGAGATGCTACTTGTTCAGAGCGGCAAGGAGAATGACTGGGGGGCGGAGCCAGAGCTATATGGACAGCTCTTGCTGTGTGCTCTCCTTGCCTTTCCCTGTAGGGGAGGAGAATATCCCACAAGTAATGGATGACGCCGTGGACCGGACACACCAATGTTGGAGAAAAGGAGACACAAGAAAGAACAGAATTAAAAATTGTTCTAGCTGAAGAGATGTCTAAAAAGAACAATACTTTCCATGAAAGTAAATAATGTCTAGAGAAAACATATGCTCAAATAGAAGAGCCTGTAAAGCCTTTAGAACCAAATTAAAACTCCAAGGAGGAGAAATTGGCTTAATGACAGGTTTGATAAGAACCAAAGCCTGAACAAAATAATGAACAACAGGATGGAACACTGCCTTACCCTGATGAAAAATCAGAAAAGGAGATCCACAAGAAAGAGCAGAAAACTCAGAAACTCTTCTAGCAGAAGTGATAACCAAAAGGAACAATACTTTCCAAGAAAGTAATTTTAATGTCCAGAGAACGCAAAGGTTCAAACGGAGGAGCCTGTAAAGCCCTCAGTACCAAATTGAGACTCCAAGGAGGAGATATTGACTTAATGACAGGCTTGATACAAACCAAAGCCTGTACCAAACAATGAATATCAGAATGAATAGCAATCTTTCTGTGAAAAAGAACAGAAAGAGTAGAGATTTGTCCTATCAAAGAACTTGCAGACAAAACCTTATCTAAACCAACCTGAAAAATTGTAAAATTCTAGGAATTCTAAAAGAATGCCAAAAGAATTTATGAGAAGAACACCAAACTCGATAATAAATCTTTCTAGAGACAGATTTACAAACCTGTAACATAGTATTAATCACTGAGTCAGAGAAACCTCTATGACTAAGAATCAAATGTTCAATCTCCATGCCTTCAAATTAAATGATTTGAGATCCTGATGGAAAAATGGGCCTTGAGATAGAAGGTCTGGTCTTAACGGAAATGTCCAAGGTTGGCAACTGGCCATCCGAATGAGATCCGCATACCAAAACCTGTGAGGCCATACTGGAACCACCAGCAGTACAAACAAACGCTCCATTAGAATTTGGAAGAACTAGAGGCGGAAGATATAGACAGAATGATAATTCCAAGGAAGTGTCAATGCATACGCTACTTCCGCCTGAGGATCCCCGGACCTGAAATAGGCCCCTGGAAAGTTCCTTGTTAAGACGAGAGGCCAACAGATCTATTTCTGGAAGCCCTCACATCTGAAAAATTGAAACATATCTGGGTAAAGACCATTCTCCCGGATGTAAAGCTTGATTAACAGAGATAATTCGCTTCCCAAACGTCTATACCTGGGAAAAGGACCCCAGAATTTTGATAGGAGCTGGATTTAGCCCAAGCAAATATCAAAGATACTTTTGTCACAGTCTAAAGACTGATAGTCACACCCTGATGATTGACATACACCACAGATGTGATAATGTCTGAAAAAAACAATAAACATCTCTTCTTCAAAAGAAAACAACTGAAGAACTCTGGGAATGCACTGAGTTCCAAAATATCAAATGGTAATCTCGCCTCCTGAGATTTCCAAACCCCTTGTGCTGACAGAGAACCTCAGACAGCCTCCCAACCTAAAAGACTCGCATCTATAGAGATCATGGTCCAGGTTGAAAGAATCGAAGAGACCTGTAGAACTAAATGATGGTGATCTTAACCACCAAATCAAAGATAGATAAACATAGAATTCGAAGATTTAAAAAGTGAAATCCTAGAATCCCTGCACCATTATTCAGCATAAAAAACTGGAAAGGTTTTCTATGAAAATGAACAAAGAGAATTGAATCTAATGCTGCAGCCATAAGCCCTAAATTTCCATGCATATATAGCAACTGAAGGAAATAATAGAGACTGAAGGTACCGACAGACAAAACCCAATAAAAAAGTCACTTGTCTGTTAGAGACAAAGACAGTGACACAATCTATCTGGAAACCTAAAAAAGGTGACCCTTGTGTGAGGAATCAAGAGCTTTTGATAAAAAGATCCTCTAACCATGTCTTGAAAAAACAAAGTTGAATCATATGAGACTCCGTAGTCTCAGAAAATAAAAACATAATTTATGCTTACCTGATAAATTTATTTCTCTTGTAGTGTGTTCAGTCCACGGGTCATCCATTACTTATGGGATATATTCTCCTTCCCAACAGGAAGTTGCAAGAGGATCACCCAAGCAGAGCTGCTATATAGCTCCTCCCCTCACATGTCATATCCAGTCATTCGACCGAAACAAGACGAGAAAGGAGAAACTATAAGGTGCAGTGGTGACTGGAGTTATAATATTAAAATTTAGAACCTGCCTTAAAAAAAGATAGGGCGGGCCGTGGACTGAACACACTACAAGAGAAATAAATTTATCAGGTAAGCATAAATTATGTTTTCTCTTGTTAAGTGTGTTCAGTCCACGGGTCATCCATTACTTATGGGATACCAATACCAAAGCTAAGTACACGGATGATGGGAGGGACAAGGCAGGAACATTAAACAGAAGGAACCACTGCCTGTAGAACCTCTCTCCCAAAACCAGCCTCCGAAGAAGCGAAAGTGTCAAATTTGTAAAATTTGGAATAAGGATGAAGTGAAGACCAAGTTGCAGCCTTGCAAATCTGTTCAACAGAGGCCTCATTCTTAAAGGCCCAGGTGGAAGCCACAGCTCTAGTGGAATGAGCTGTAATTCTTTCAGGAGGCTGCTGTCCAGCAGTCTCATAGGCTAAACGTATTATGCTACGAAGCCAAAAAGAGAGAGAGGTAACCGAAGCCTTTTGACCTCTCCTCTGTCCAGAGTAAACGACAAACAGAGAAGAAGTTTGTCTAAAATCTTTAGTTGCCTGTAAGTAGAACTTCAGAGCACGGACCACGTCTAGATTATGCAAAAGACGTTCCTTCTTTGAAGAAGGATTAGGACATAATGATGGAACAACAATCTCTTGATTGATATTCCTGTTAGAAACAACCTTAGGTAAAAACCCAGGTTTCGTACGCAGAACTACCTTGTCTGAATGAAAGATCAGATAAGGAGAATCACAATGTAAGGCAGATAACTCAGATACTCTTCGAGCCGAGGAAATAGCCATCAAAAACAAAACTTTCCAAGATAAAAGCTTAATATCAATGGAATGAAGGGGTTCAAACGGAACACCCTGAAGAACTTTAAGAACCAAGTTTAAGCTCCACGGAGGAGCAACAGCTTTAAACACAGGCTTAATTCTAGCCAAAGCCTGACAAAAGGCCTGGACGTCTGGATTCTCTGCCAGACGTTTGTGTAAAAGAATAGACAGAGCTGAAATCTTTCCCTTTAGCGAACTAGCAGAGAAACCCTTTTCTAAACCCTCTTGTAGAAAAGCCAATATCCTAGGAATCCTAACCTTACTCCATGAGTAACTCTTGGATTCGCACCAATATAAATATTTACGCCATATCTTATGGTAAATTTTTCTGGTCACAGGTTTCCGAGCCTGTATCAATGCATCAATAACCGAATCCGAAAACCCACGCTTTGATAGAATCAAACGTTCAATTTCCAGGCAGTCAGCCTCAGAGAAATTAGGTTTGGATGGTTGAAAGGACCCTGAATTAGAAGGTCCTGCCTCAGAGGAAGAGACCACGGTGGACAGGACGACATGTCCACTAGGTCTGCATACCAGGTCCTGCGTGGCCACGCAGGCGCTATCAGAATTACTGATGCCTCCTCCTGTTTGATCATGGCAATCAGTCGAGGTAGCAACGGAAATGGTGGAAACACATAAGCTATGTTGAAAACCCAAGGGGCTGCTAATGCATCTACCAGCACCGCTCCCGGGTCCCTGGACCTGGATCCGTAACAAGGAAGCTTCGCGTTCTGGCGAGATGCCATGAGATCCAGATCCGGTTTGCCCCAACGACGAATCAGTTGAGCAAATACCTCCGGGTGAAGTTCCCACTCTCCCGGATGAAAAGTCTGGCGACTTAGGAAATCCGCCTCCCAGTTCTCTACGCCTGGAATGTAAATCGCTGACAGGTGGCAAGAGTGAGACTCTGCCCAGCGAATTATCTTCGAGACTTCCAACATCGCTAGGTAACTCCTGGTTCCCCCTTGATGATTGATGTAAGCCACAGTCGTGATATTGTCCGACTGAAATCTGATGAACCTCAGTTTTGCTAACTGAGGCCAAGCTAGAAGAGCATTGAATATTGCTCTTAATTCTAGAATGTTTATTGGAAGGAGTTTCTCCTCCTGAGTCCACGATCCCTGAGCCTTCAGGGAATTCCAGACTGCTCCCCAGCCTAGAAGGCTGGCATCCGTTGTTACAATCGTCCAATCTGGCCTGCGAAAGGTCATTCCTTTGGACAGATGAACCGGTGACAACCACCAGAGAAGAGAATCTCTGGTCTCCTGGTCCAGATTTAGCAAAGGGGACAGATCTGAATAATCCCCGTTCCATTGACTGAGCATGCATAGTTGCAGCGGTCTGAGATGCAGGCGCGCAAATGGTACTATGTACATTGCCGCGACCATTAAGCCGATTACCTCCATGCACTGAGCTACTGATGGGCTTGGAACGGAATGAAGGACACGGCAAGCATTGAGAATCTTTGATAACCTGGACTCCGTCAGGTAAATCTTCATCTCTACAGAATCTATAAGAGTCCCTAGAAAAGGAACCCTTGTGAGTGGTAACAGAACTCTTTTCCACGTTCACTTTCCACCCATGCAACCTCAGAAATGCTAGAACTATCTCTGTATGAGACTTTGCATTCTGAAAACTTGACGCTTGTATCAGAATGTCGTCTAGGTACGGAGCCACCGCTATGCCTTGTGGTCTTAGTACCGCCAGAAGTGAACACAGAACCTTCGTAAAAATTCTCGGGGCCGTGGCTAACCCGAAGGGAAGAGCCACAAACTGGTAATGCCTGTCTAGAAAGGCAAACCTTAGGTACCGATAATGATCTTTGTGAATCGGTATGTGAAGGTAGGCATCCTTTAAGTCCACCGTGGTCATATATTGACCCTCTTGGATCATGGGTAGGATGGTTCGAATGGTTTCCATCTTGAACGATGGTACCCTTAGGAATTTGTTTAAGATCTTTAAGTCCAAGATTGGTCTGAAGGTTCCCTCTTTTTTGGGAACCACAAATAGATTTGAGTAAAATCCTTGTCCCTGCTCCGATCGCGGAACTGAGTGGATCACTCCCATGATTAAGAGGTCTTGTACACATTGTAGAAATGCCTCTCTCTTTACTAGGTTTGTTGATAACCTCGATAGATGGAACCTCCCTTGTGGAGGAGAGGTTTTGAAATCCAGAAGGTATCCCTGAGATATAATCTTCAACGTCCAGGGATCCTGTACATCTCTTGCCCAAGCCTGGGCGAAGAGAGAAAGTCTGCCCCCCACTAAATCCGTCTCTGGATAGGGGGCCCTGTCTTCATGCTGTCTTAGGGGCGGGAGTAGGCTTTCTGGCCTGCTTGCCCTTGTTCCATGACTGGTTGCCTTTCCAACCCTGTCTAACGAGCAGTAGTTCCTTCCTGTTTTGGAGCGGAAGAAGTTGATGCTGCTCCTGCCTTGAAGTTACGAAAGGCACGAAAATTAGACTTTTTGGCCTTTGGTTTGGCCCTGTCCTGAGGAAGGGCGTGGCCCTTACCTCCCGTAATGTCAGCAATAATTTCCTTCAAGCCGGGCCCGAATAAGGTCTGCCCTTTGAAAGGAATGTTAAGTAGCTTAGACTTGGAAGTTACATCCGCTTACCAGGATTTAAGCCAGAGCGCTCTGCGCGCCTGTATGGCGAATACGGAATTTTTAGCCGTAAGTTTGGTTAGATGTACTATGGCATCTGAAACAAACGCATTAGCTTGCTTAAGGGTTCTAACTTTGCACAAAGCCTCATACAATGGCGCTGTGCGAATCGCCTCTTCCAGAGACTCAAACCAGAATGCCGCTGCAGCCGTGACAGGCGCAATGCACGCAAGAGGCTGCAATATAAAACCCTGTTGAACAAACATTTTCTTAAGATAACCCTCTAATTTTTTATACATTGGATCTGAGAAAGCACAGCTATCCTCCACCGGGATAGTGGTACGCTTGGCTAAAGTAGAAACTGCTCCCTCCACCTTAGGGACCGTCTGCCATAAGTCTCGTGTGGTGGCGTCTATAGGAAACATTTTTCTAAATATCGGGGGAGGGGAAAAAAGGCACACCGGGTCTATCCCACTCCTTACTAATAATTTCTGTAAGTCTTTTTGGTATAGGAAAGACGTCAGTACACACCAGTACCGCATAGTATCTATCCAACCTACACATTTTCTCTGGAATTGCCACCGTGTCGCAATCATTCAGAGCCGCTAATACCTCCCCTAGTAACACACGGAGGTTCTCAAGCTTAAATTTAAAATTTGAAATTTCCGAATCCGGTCTCCCCGGATCAGAACCGTCACCGACAGAATGAAGCTCATCGTCTTCATGTTCTGCAAATTGTGACGCAGTATCAGACATGGCTCTCGTGTCATCAGCACGCTCTGTCCTTAACCCAGAGCTATCGCGCTTGCCCCTTAATTCGGGCATATTATATAATACTTCTTTCATAACATTAACCATATCATGTAAAGTGATTTGTAAGGGCCTAGATGTACTTGGCGTCTCAATCCTACGCATCTCCCGAGCGGGAGACGCAGGTACTGACACGTGAGGAGAGTTAGGCGGCATAACTTCCCCCTCGTTGTCTGGTGATAGTTTCTTTATCGGTACAGATTGACTTTTATTCAAAGCAATATCAATATAATTGGTACACATCGTTCTATTGGGCTCCACATTGGCTTTTGAACATGATGAACAAACAGTTTCCTCTGAATCAGACATGTTTAAACAGACTTAGCAATGAAACTAGCAAGCTTGGAAATCACTTTCAATAAGTTTACAAGCAATATAAAAAACGCTGCAGCGCTTCAAAAATACAGATATAATTAAACAATTCTTAACAAGAAGTGTATTATTAGCAGAGGATTGCACCCATTAGCAAAAGGATGATTAACCCCTCAATACCCAAAACGGATAAAACGGATATCAATTGAGATTAAACGCTTTTAATCACAGTCAAGCACACTATCACAGATCTGCTGTGACTGATTACCTCCCTCAAAAATGAATTTTGCAGACCCCTGAGCTCTCTAGAGACGTCCTGGATCAAGGAGGAAGAAGCAGGAAGACTGTGCTAGAATTTTAACTGCGCAACAAGGCGCTAAAACAAGGTCCCTCCCACTCCTATTACAACAGTGGGAGCCCTGATATAACGGTTTCCATGCAGAAAATATATGTTAGCCATGTTGAAAAAATCATGCCCAAAGAGATTTATCACCAAAGTACCTCACAAAAACGAATAACATGCCAGTAAACGTTTTATTAAAAAACAACATTTTCCAATGTCATGCAAAGTTATCACTAAGCCTGCTACCAGTCGCTACCACTGCAGATAAGGCTTAAGTATTATTTCAGTTTTAACAGCATTTTCTCAGTCAAATTCTAGTCCCTAGAAAATAACTCGACTGCGCATACATTTATCAGCCTGATACCAGTTGCCACTACTGCATTTAAGGCTGTACTTACATCATACGGTAACAGCAGTATTTTCTTAGTCAATTCCATTCCCAGAAAATAATGTACTGTACATACCTCATTTGTGGAGGACCCCGCATGCTATTCCCAGTTTCTGAAGTTACCCCACTCCTCAGAATGTCGAGAACAGCCAGTGGATCTTAGTTACGCCTGCTAAGATCATAGAAAAAAAACGCAGGCAGTTTCTTCTTCCAAATACTGCCTGAGATAGAAAAACAGCACACTCCGGTGCCATTTAAAATAACAAACTTTTGATTGAAGAATAGTTAAGTAAAAACTCCAGCTCCTCTCGCGACCTCCTTCTTTGTTGAGGGTTGCAAGAAAATGACTGGGTATGACATGTGAGGGGAGGAGCTATATAGCAGCTCTGCTTGGGTGATCCTCTTGCAACTTCCTGTTGGGAAGGAGAATATATCCCATAAGTAATGGATGACCCGTGGACTGAACACACTTAACAAGAGAAAGTCAAATTTTTTAAGGTAAGAAAAAAATGATTGATTCAAATGCATTATCCCAAATATGAAACTGACTGTCTGAAAATAAGGAATGTTGAACATCCTGAGTCAAGGCAAATAAATGTTTGAATACATATATTTAGAACTTTATAAAAAAGCGCCCAACCATAGCTTAGAGTGTCACAGAAAATAAGACTTACTTACCCCAGGACACTCATCTACATGTTGTAGAAAGCCAAACCAGTACTGAAACGAAAATCAGCAGAGGTAATGGTATATATATATATATATATATATATATATATATATATATATATATATATATATATATATATATATATATATATATATATATATATATATATATATATATATATATATATATATATATATATATATATATATATATATATATATATATATATATATATAAGAGTATATCGTCGATCTGAAAAGGGAGGTAAGAGATGAATCTCTACGACCAATAACAGAGAACCTATGAAATAGACCCCGTAGAAGGAGATCATTGCATTCAAATAGGCAATACTCTCCTCACATCCCTCTGACATTCACTGCACGCTGAGAGGAAAACTGGGCTCCAACCTGCTGAGAAGCGCATATCAACGTAGAATCTAGCACAAACTTACTTCACCACCTCCATAGGAGGCAAAGTTTGTAAAACTGATTTGTGGGTGTGGTGAGGGGTGTATTTATAGGCATTTTGAGTTTGGGAAACTTTGCCCCTCCTGGTAGGAATGTATATCCCATACGTCACTAGCTCATGGACTCTTGCTAATTACATGAAAGAAACCACTCTTATGTATTTTAGACAATAGTCAGCTATATTTTCATTGTGCATATATTAAATATATTGTGATTCCTATTTATGCCTTCTACTTGTTTTTATATCTACTTGTTTATATTTCTGCTGAACATACGTGTGCTTTTAGAAGTGTTTTAGTGTTCTTAGCCCAACTTCCTTTATTCTTTTGTCACCTATATAGGTCCTTATTTTTGAGAAATGTATCTTCATCATTTTTAGTAGTATATATCCTAGCTGTGCTCTGCAGCACCAGTTTTATATTTATTGTTTGTATTTATTGCTCTGAATTGAACTACTGAGGAGTAGTTTATAATAAACTCGGCACATAGGATATATTGTCAGCGCCAACTCTCACTATCATTTTTTCACTCACTATCTCTATCTTCCTGCGCTTACAGCTACTCGACTTATGACATTTCATTTAGTATAAAGTTAGTCCACTTTATCACCCATATTTCAATATTGTTTCAAATTACAAAAGCTTAGTTATGGAAGAAGAAGATATGTTTTTATTTAGAGACACAACCTCTTGGCGAACTTAAGTAATAATTTCACAATTAAAAATGACGATTCAAATTTAGTAATCAATATTAAAGATTAAATGTTTGATTTAGAAAAAAAATATGATCAAAGAACTTAAACAAAAAAAAAAACACTTATCTTTATAGATTAATACATCGATTCAAATATAGTCCCAAGAGGGTTGAGACTAAAGAAAAAATGTAACTGAACTACAAAAACAATTTGAAGAAGAATGGGAAGATACGTCACTAACACTAATGGGTATTATAAAGAAATCTAGGAAATTATCCCTTATAGATATAGAAAACACTTCAGGAATTAGAGTAAAATTGACAAAAAAAAGAATCCGGAATACAAAGACAAAAGGATATTATTATTAGATTGGGAGATCTTAGAAAAGATTTATTAAACACCAAATGGGGTAAACTGAAAAGGGATCAGAATGATTATTTCGAACAGCCCACTGAACCAATTGATACCGATATTGATCTAATTTGATCCAATCAATCTCACTTATATTTCTTATAATCGATTACTAATAACGAGAAAACGAAAAGAGATCAAATACACCATTACCATTTTAATAGTCCATATAACCCCTATTATTCTAATAATAATCCCAATAGAGGAGATCGCAATAAGACACAGTATAACTCCTACTATTCTAATGGCAATCCCAATAGAGGAAATTGGAATGAGACACTATAATAGAGAGAGAAGGCCATATGTAGATAACTTCATACCCCAGACAAAATTATAAGTCAAGAACACATTTTGAGAATACTAATTGCAATAGGAATTACAATTATAATAGATATCATAATTACAATTACCGCCATACCACACATGATCAACATGCTAGATATAACCATAGACAAGAGAAATAACTACAATTGGACACAATCTAGAACAAAAACAGATTAGTTCATATGATAGGTCACCATGGCGAGTACCAACTCATAATAGATTTGTGGATTTACAAAACCAACATGAAAATGAGAGTACTAGACAATCATTTTTTATCCCAGGGCCCACCAAACCCGGGAACTCCCAGAATATGATCAAGGATAGAAAGAGAAACACAAATGCCCCAAAGAAGTCCAAGAAAAAGGACTAAGAGAGGATGAAGAGTTAAGAGGGAAAATGAAGGGATTACAAGAGAACAAAGTAATTCCAAAGTGTATATTTAATCTTAGCAGTGTGATATTAAACAAAAGAAAAAAGAAAAATTCTGAATAGAGGTTTGTCATTCGCACCATCAACTAGAATGAATAAATTCCAAACACATATTAATGTAAGTCAGTTCGTTAGAAAACTGACAGAGTATTTTATCAAGAACCCTATTGAGAGAAATTATACAGTCCCACCTAATCTCACAAGCAACCCTAGTCAACCCCCTAATTACATACATACAAATTTAAAAGAAAAATCGAAATTCTACCCAAAACATAAACGTGGCAGTAATCTAGAATTATTTTTACAATTAGTCCAAAAAGACATACAAAATTTTAAACACAAAAACCATATAAAATACAATACGTCTTTGAAAGAAAAACAAGCGATGCAATGTTTACAAAAGAACAAAAATATTGTAATTAAACAAGCGGATAAGGGAGGAGAAGTGGTCATTCTTGATAAAATTAAATATGTAAATGAATCTAATAGACTAATCAACAACCTTACTACCTATAGAGTATTAAAATCAGATCAAAGAAAGATCTATTCCAATAGATTAAATGTACTATTAGATGCAGCGAAAGAAAAGGGTATTATCAATATCAAAGAATTTAACTATCACCTAAATTTCCAAAAACACCAATTTTTTACTATCTTCCCAAAATACATAAAGACATCACAAACCCCCCAGGGACACCAATAATCTCCGCGACTGGATCTTTAACATGTAATATTGATACATTTTCACAAAAAAGGAAATTTATGCTTACCTAATAAATTTATTTCTTTTACGATATGACGAGTCCACGGATTTCATCCTTACTTGTGGGATTAAACCTCCTGTTAGCAGGAAGAGGCAAAGAGCACCACAGCAGAGCTGTATATATAGCTGTATATATAGCTGTATATATAGCTCCTCCCTTCCCTCCCACTCCAGTCATTCGACTGAAGTTAGGAAGAGAAAGGAAAAGTCAAAGGTGCAGAGGTGACTGAAGTTTAACAAAAATAAGTACATACCTGTCTTAGAAATGACAGGGTGGGCCGTGGAATTGTCATATCGTAAAAAAAATAAATTTATCAAGCATAAAGCATAAATTTCCTTATCTTTTACAAAATATGACGAGTCCACGGATTTCATCCTTACTTGTGGGATACAAAACCAAAGCTACAGGACACGGATGAAAGGGAGGGACAAGACAGGAACCTAAATGGAAGGCACCACTGCTTGAAGAACCTTTCTCCCAAAAACTGCCTCAGATGATGCGAAAGTATCAAATTTGTAAAATTTTGAAAAAGCGTGTAGAGACGGCCAAGTTGCAGCCTTGAAAATCTGTTCAACAGAAGCATTGTTTTTAAATGCCCATAAGGAAGCCACAGACTAAGTAGAATGAGCCGTAATTCTTTCAGGAGGCTGCTGTCCAACAGTCTCATATGCCAGACGGATGATACCCTTCAGCCAAAAAGAAAGAAGTAGCCGTAGCTTTCTGGCCCCTACGCTTTCCAGAAAAAACAATAAATAATGAAGATGATTGACGAAATTCTTTAGTCACCTGCAAGTAAAACTTCAGGGCACGGACCACTTCCAAATTATGCAACAGACGCTCCTTCTTAGAAGGATTAGGACATAATGAAGGAACAACAATTTCCCGATTAATATTCTTATTAGAAACAACCTTAGGAAGGAATCCTGGTTTGGTACGTAAAACTACCTTATCAGAATGGAAGATAAGGCAAGTCACATTGTAACGCTGAGAGTACAACTTAATATCTATGGAATGCATGGGTTCAAACGGAACCCCTTGAAGAACATCAAGAACTAAATTCAAACTCCAGGGTGGAGCAATTGGTCTAAACACAGGCTTGATTCTAGTCAGAGCCTGACAAAAAGACTGAACATCTGGAACATCTGCCAAACGCTTGTGTAGTAAAATCGACAAAGCAGAAATTTGTCCTTTTAAGGAACTTGCTGACAACCCTTTCTCCAATCCTTCATGGAGAAAAGATAAAATCCTGGGAATCCTAACTCTTCTCCATGAGTAGCCCTTTTATTCGCAGAAATAAAGATATTTACGCCATATCTTATGGCACATCTTTCTCGTGACACGCTTACGTGCCTGAATCAAAGTATCAATGACCGAATCAGAGAACCCCCGCTTAGATAAAATCAAGCGTTCAATCTCCAGTCAGCTGCAGAGAAACCAGATTCGGATGATGGAAAGGTCCCTGAATGAGAAGGTCCTCAATGGAAGCTTCCACGGTGGCAGAGAGGACATGTCCACTACATCGGCGTACCAAGTCCTGCAAGTCCACGCAGGAGCGAAGAGAATCACTGAAGCCCTCTCCTGTTTGATCCAAGCAATCACCCAGGGAAGGAGAGCAAACGGTGGAAACACATAAGCTAGGTTGAACGACCAAGGAACTGCTAAGGCATCTATCAGTTCAGCCTGAGGGTCCTGGGCCTGGATCCGTATCTCAGGAGCTTGGCATTCTGACGGGATGCCATAAGATCCAACTCCGGCCTGCCCCATTTGAGGATCAGAGTGGCAAAGACCTCCGGATGGAGTTCCCATTCCCCCGGATGAAAATGTCTGCTCAAAAAGTCCGCTTCCCAGTTGTCCACTCCTGGGATGTAGATTACTGACAGTTAACAAGAGTGAGCTTCCGCCCACCGAATTATCTTTGATACTTCTGTCATCGCTAAAGAACGCCTTGTTCCTCCCTGATGATTGATGTAAGCCACAGTCGTGATGTTGTCCGACTGAAATCGGATGAATTTGGCAGAAGCCAACTGAGGCCAAGCCTAAAGCGCATTGAATATTGCTCTCAATTCAAGAATATTGATTGGAAGTAGAGACTCCACCTGAGCCCACACCCCCTGAGCCTTCAGGGAATTCCAGACTGCACCCCAGCATAGTAGACTGGCGTCCGTTGTCACTATCAACCAAGAGGGTCTGCGGAATCACGTCCCTTGAGACAGATGATCCAGCGACAACCACCAAAGAATAGAGTCTCTTGTCTCCTGAAAAATTTGCATAATCTCCATTCCACTGCCTGAGGATGCACAGTTGTAGTGGTCTGAGATGAAAGAGAGCTAACGGAATGATGTCCATTGCCGCCACCATCAATCCAATCACTTCCATGCACTGAGCCACTGATGGTCGAGGATTGGACTGAAGGGCTCGGCATGGATTCAGAATCTTTAACTTTCTGATTTCCATCAAGAAAATTTTCATGGCTAAAGAATCCATTAGAGTTCCCAAGAAAGGAACCCTTGTCTGTGGAATTAGTGAACTCTTTTCTAGATTCACTTTCCACCCGTGAGAAAGGACAGAACCATGTCTGTATAAGATTGTCAGTTAAGACGACGCCTGGATCAGAATATTGTCCAGATAAAGCGCTACTGCAATGCCCCGCGGCCTGAGAACCGCCAGAAGAGACCCTAGAACCTTTGTGAAGACCCTGGGTGCTGTGGCCAACCCGAAGGGAAGAGCCACAAACTCAAAATGTTTGTCCAGGAAGGCAAACCTTAGGAACTGGTGATGATCCTTGTGGATATGACTATGAAGATATGCATCCTTCAAGTCCACGGTAGTCATATATTGACCCTCCTGGATCAATGGCAGAATTGTCCGAATAGTCTCCATCTTGAAGGATGGGACTGAGAAACTTGTTTAAACTTTTGAGATCTAAAATGGGTCGAAACGTTCCCTCTTTTTTGGGGACCACGAAAAGATTTGAGTAAAACCCCTATCCCTGTAATGAACGGGACGAATTACTCCCATAGTAGAGAGGTCTTTTACACAACGTAAGAACGCCTCTCTTTATCTGGTCTACAGACAATCGTGAAAGAAGAAATCTCCCCCTTGGGAGAGAATTTTTGAATTCCAGTTGATACCCTTGGGACACGATTTCCAGTGTCCAGGGGTCCTGAACGTCTCTTATCCAAGCCTGGGTAAAGAGAATAAGTCTGCCCCCTATTAGATACGGTCCCGGATCGGAGGCCGCCCCTTCATGCTGATTTGGGAGCAGCAGCGGGCTTCTTGGGTTGTTTACCTTTGTTCCAAGCCTGGTTGGGTCTCCAGACGGACTTGGGAAAGAAAGAAAAAGAAAGAAAGAAAGAAAGAAAGAAAGAGAAAGAAAAAGAAAGAAAGAAAAAGAAAGAAAGAAAGAAAAAGAAAGAAAGAAAAAGAAAGAAAGAAAGAAAGAAAAAGAAAGAAAAAGAAAAAGAAAGAAAGAAAAAGAAAGAAAAAGAAAGAAAGAAAGAAAAAGAAAAAGAAAGAAAGAAAAAGAAAGAAAGAAAAAGAAAGAAAGAAAAAGAAAGAAAGAAAGAGAAAGAAAGAAAGAAAAAGAAAGAAAGAAAAAGAAAGAAAGAAAAAGAAAGAAAGAAAAAGAAAGAAAGAAAAAGAAAGAAAGAAAGAAAAAAAGCTCTTTTGAAATTCCGAAAGGAACGAAAATTATTCTGTTTACCCCTCAGTTTAGCTGCTTTATCCTGAGGTAGGAGATGACCCTTACCTCCCGTAATGTCAGAAATTATTTCTTTCAAGTCAGGCCCGAATAGGGTCTTTCCTTTGAAAGGAATAGCCAAAAGCTTTGATTTAGGAGGACACATCGGCCAACCAAGATTTTAACCATAACGCTCTACGCGCTAAAATGGCAAATCCCGCATTCTTAGCCGCCAACTTGGCAATCTGAAAGGCGGCATTCGTAATAAAAGAATTAGCCAGCTTAAGAGCCTTAATTCTATCTAAGACTTCCTCTAAAGGAGTCTCAATCTTAAGCGACTCCTCTAAGGCGTCAAACCAAAAAGCTGCAGCAGTTGTAACTGGTACAATACAGGCCGTCGGTTGTAAAAGAAAACCCTGATGAATAAATAACTTTTTCAGAAGAACCTCCAACTTTTTATCCATAGAATCTTTGAAAGCATAACTGTCCTCAATAGGAATAGTTGTACGCTTAGCCAGGGTAGATGTAGCTTCCTCCACCTTAGGGACTGTTTGCCAAGAATCCCGAACAGTGTCAGCTATGGGATACATTTTCTTAAAATTAGGGGAAGGTGAGAATGGGATACCCAGTCTTTCCCATTCCCGCGTAATAATTTCTGAGATTCTCTTAGGAACCGGTAAAACATCAGAGTAAGCAGGAACCTCTAAGTATTTGTCCATCTTACACAATTTCTCTGGTGGTACCGTAATAGTCACAATCATCCAGAGTCGCTAAAACCTCCTGGAGTAACAGACGGAGGTGTTCAAGCTTAAATCTGAAGGACATGACGTCCGAGTCTGTCTGAGGTAACACACTTCCAGAGTCGGAAAGTCCCCCCTCAGACAGAAGTTCCCTACCCCCGAATCAGATCCCTGTGAGGGTACATCGGAAATAGCCATCAAAGCATTATAAGTCGCAGGAACCAAGGTGGCTTCTGCCCTGCTGCGTTTGCCCTGTAACACTGGAAACTTGGATAAAACCTCTAAGAGTGGATGACATAACTGCAGCCATATTCTGCAGAGTAAATGAAGTGTACGCGGTTGAGGAACACGGCGTCGCTTGGGTGGGGGCGTTAAAGGTTGTGACGCTTGGGGAGAAAGTAGCGGCATACTCATCAGTCTGAGAAGCATCCTTAGACATACTTGCACTAAAGAAAATCTGTTCTTTACATTGTAAGGCCCTTTCAGTACATGAGGGACAAAAAGTAAGAAGGGGTTCCACATTGGCATCTAAACACATAGAACAGGTATTTTCCTGAGGTTCAGCCATATTAAACAGACTAGCAATAGCAATATTAGTCTTTCCTTACTTGATATATTCAACCTTGAAAGTCAAATTTTATAGTAAAATATTTTAAATGAAAAACCTACTGTGCCTTTAAATAATAAAAACTCAACAATGTTTCTGCTTGCAGTGATAAAAAGTGCCATCCAAGACTTAATACTGCTCCGTTTGTTCAATTCAGCTATGTATCAACTTAAAAAAACTTAAAGGGACACTGAACCCAAATTTTTTCTTTCGTGATTCAGATTGCATGCAATTTTAAGCAACTTTTTAATTTACTCCTATTATCAATTTTTCTTCCTTCTCTTGCTATCGTTATTTGAAAAAGGCATCTAAGCTAAGGAGCCACCAATCAGCAAGAACAACCCAGGTTGTTCACCAAAAGTGGGCCGGCATCTAAACTTACTTGCTTTTCAAATAAAGACACCAAGAGAATGAAGGAAATTTAATAGGAGTAAATTAGAAAGTTGCTTAAAATTGCATGCTCTATCTGAATCACGGAAGAAAAAAAACAATTTATGTAAGAACTTACCTGATAAATTCATTTCTTTCATATTAGCAAGAGTCCATGAGCTAGTGACGTATGGGATATACATTCCTACCAGGAGGGGCAAAGTTTCCCAAACCTCAAAATGCCTATAAATACACCCCCCACCACACTAACAATTCAGTTTAACGAATAGCCAAGAAGTGGGGTGATAAGAAAGGAGCGAAAGCATCAACAAGCAATTGGAATAATTGTGCTTTATACAAAAAAAATAACCACCACAAAAAAGGGTGGGTATCATGGACTCTTGCTAATATGAAAGAAATGAATTTATCAGGTAAGTTCTTACATAAATTATGTTTTCTTTCATGTAATTGGCAAGAGTCCATGAGCTAGTGACGTATGGGATAGCAAATACCCAAGATGTGGAACTCCACGCAAGAGTCACTAGAGAGGGAGGGAAAAAAATAAAGACAGCCAATTCCGCTGAAAAAAGAATCCACAACCCAAATCAAAAAGTTTATTATAATAAAAAAAAAAAATTATAAGCAGAAGAATCAAACTGAAACAGCTGCCTGAAGAACTTTTCTACCAAAAACTGCTTCTGAAGAAGAGAAAACATCAAAATGGTAGAATTTAGTAAAAGTATGCAAAGAAGACCAAGTTGCTGCTTTGCAAATCTGATCAACAGAAGCTTCATTCTTAAAAGCCCAGGAAGTAGAAACTGACCTAGTAGAATGAGCCGTAATCCTCTGAGGTGGGGATTTACCCGACTCCACATAAGCATGATGAATCAAAAATATTAACCATGAAGCCAAAGAAATAGCAGAAGCTTTCTGACCTTTCCTAGGACCAGAAAAGATAACAAATAGACTAGAAGTCTTTCTGAAATCTTTAGTAGCTTCAACATAATATTTCAAAACTCTTACCACATCCAAAGAATGCAAAGATCTTTCCAAAGAATTCTTAGGATTAGGACACAAAGAAGGGACAACAATTTCTCTACTAATATTGTTGGAATTCACAACCTTATGTAAAAATTTAAAAATTAGAAAAGGAGACTCACAAGAAAGAGCAGATAATTCAGAAACTCTTCTAGCAGAAGAGATAGCCAAAAGAAACAATACTTTCCAAGAAAGTAATTTAATGTCAAGAGAATGCATAGGCTCAAACGGAGGAGCCTGTAAAGCTCTCAAAACCAAATTAAGACTCCAAGGAGGAGAGATTGATTTAATGACAGGCCTGATACGAACCAAAGCCTGAACAAAACAATGAATGTCAGGAAGATTAGCAATTTTTCTGTGAAAAAGAACAGAAAGGGCAGAGATTTGTCCTTTCAAGGAACTTGCGGACAAACCCTTGTCCAAACCATCCCTGAAGAAACTAAAATTCTAGGAATTCTAAAAGAATGCCAAGAGAACTTATGAAAGGAACACCATGAAATGTAAGCCTTCCAAACTCAGTAATAAATCTTTCTAGACACAGATTTACGAGCCTGCAACATAGTATTGATCACTGAGTCAGAGAAACCTCTATGACTAAGCACTAAGCGTCCAATCTCCATACCTTCAAATTTAATTGATTTGAGATCCTGATGGAAAAACGGACCTTGAGATAGGTCTGACCTTAACGGAAGTGGCCAAGGTTGGCAACTGGACATCCGAACAAGATCTGCATACTAAAACCTGTGTGGCCATGCTGGAGCTACCAGCAGTACAAACGAACGTTCCATCATGATTTTGGAAATCACTCTTGGAAGAACTAGAGGCGGAAAGATATAAGCAGGTTGATAATTCCAAGGAAGTGACAACACATCCACTGCTTCCGCCTGAGGATCCCTGGATCTGGACAGATACCTGGGAAGTTTTCTGTTTAGATGAGAAGCCATCAGATCTATTTCTGGAAGCCCCCATATCTGAACAATCTGAAGAAACACATCTAGGTGAAGAGACCATTCTCCCGGATGTAAAGTCTGGCGACTGAGATAAAACGCTTCCCAATTGTCTATACCTGGGATATGAACCGCAGAGATTAGACAGGAGCTGGATTACGCCCATGCAAGTATCCGAGATACTACTTTTATAGCCTGAGGACTGTGAGTCCCACCTTGATAATTGACATATGCCACGGTTGTGACATTGTCTGTCTGAAAACAAACGATTCTCTCTTCAGAAGAGGCCAGAACTGAAGAGCTCTAAAAATCGCACAGAGTTCCAAAATATTGATTGGTAATCTCGCCTCTTGAGATTTCCAAACCCCCCTGCGCTGTCAGAGATCCCCAGACAGCTCCCCAACCTGAAAGACTCGCAACTGTTGAAAATCACAGTCCAGGTTGGACGAAGAAAAGAGGCCCCTTGAACTAAACGGTGGTGATTTTACCACCAAGTCAGAGAAAGTAGAGTATTGGGATTTAAGGATATCAATTGTGATATCTTTGTATAATCCCTGCACCAAAGGTTCAGCATACAAAGCTGAAGAGGTCTCATGTGAAAACGAGCAAAGGGGATCGCGTCCGATGCTGCAGTCATGAGACCTAAAACTTCCATGCACATAGCTACTTAAAACGTCCATGTACATAGCTACTGAAGGGAATGACAGACTGAAGGTTGCGACAAGCTGAAACCTATTTCAGACGTCTTTTGTCCGTTAAAGACAAAGTCATGGATACTGAATCTATTTGGAATCCTAAAAATTTTACCCTTGTCTGAGGAATCAAAGAGCTTTTTGGTAAATTGATCCTCCAACCATGTTTTTGAAGAAACACCACGAGTTTATTCGTGTGAGATTCTGCAGAATGTAAAGACTGAGCAAGTACCAAGATATCGTCCAAATAAGGAAATACCGCAATACCCCGCTCTCTGATTACAGAGAGAAGGGCACCGAGAACCTTTGAGAAGATCCTTGGAGCTGTGGCTAGGCCAAAAGGAAGAGTAACAAATTGGTAATGCTTGTCTAGAAAAGAGAATCTCAGGAACTGATATTGATCTGGATGAATTGGAATATGAAGATATGCATCCTGTAAATCTATTGTGGATATATAATGCCCTTGCTGAACAAAAGGCAGAATAGTCCTTATAGTCACCATTTTGAATGTTGGTATTCTTACATAACGATTCAAAATTTGTAGATCCAGAACTGGTCTGAAAGAATTATCTCTTTGGTACAATGAGCAGATTTGAATAAAACCCCAGACCCCATTCCAGATATGGAACTGGCACAATTACCCCAGATGACTCCAGGTCTGAAACACATTTCAGGAAAGCCTGAGCCTTTACTGGGTTTACTGGAATGCGTAAGAGAAAGAACCTTCTCACAGGCGGTCTTAGCTTGAAACCTATTCTGTACCCTTGAGAAACAATGTTCTGAATCCAATGATTTTGAATTGAACCGATCCAAACATCTTTGAAAAATTGTAATCTGCCCCCTACCAGCTGTGCTGGAATGAGGGCCGCACCTTCATGCAGACTTGGGGGCTGGTTTTGATTTTCTAAAAGGCTTGGATTTATTCTCGACTGAAGAAGGCTTCCAATTGGAAACCGTTCCTTTAGGGGAAGGGTCAGGCTTCTGTTCCTTATTCTGGCAAAAGGAACGAAAACGGTTAGTAAATAATTTATTACCTTTGTAAGAAAGAGATAGCAATATTGACTTAGAAGTCATATCTGCATTCCAAGATTTAAGCCATAAAGCTCTTCTATCTAAAGACATATTCCTGACATCAATTCTAATGATATCAAAAATGGCATCACAAATGAAATTATTAGCATGTTGAAGAAGTTTAACAATGCTATCCACATTATGATCTGGTACTTGTTGCGCTAAACCCTCCAACCAAAAAGTAGAAGCTGCAGCAACATCAGCCAAAGAAATAGGCCTAATTAGATTACCTGAACATAAATAAGCCTTCCTTAGAAAAGATTCAAGCTTCCTATCTAAAGGATCTTTAACAGAAGTACTATCTGCCATAGGAATAGTAGTACGTTTAGCAAGAGTAGAGATAGCCCCATCAACTTTGGGGATTTTTTCCCAAAACTCTAATCAGCCGGCAAAGGGTACAGTTTCTTAAACCTTAAAGAAGGAGTAAATGAAGTACCCAAACTATTCCATTCTCTATAAATTACATCTGAAATAGCATCAGGAATTGGAAAAACCTCTGGAATAACTACATGAGGTTTAAAAACCGAATTAAACGTTTACTAGTTTTAATATCAAGAGCACTAGACTCCTCCATATCTAATGCAACCCACACTTCCTTAAGTAAAGAACGAATAAATTCCATCTTAAATATAAAGATTTGTCAGTGTCAATATCTGAGGCAGAATCTTCTGAACCAGATAGATCCTCATCATAGATAGATAAATCAGAATGATGGCGGTCATTTAAAAATTCATCTGATTTATAAGAAGTTTTAAAAGACCTTTTACGTTTATTAGAAGGTGGTATAACAGACAGGGCCTTCTGAATAGAATTAGAAACAAATTCTCTTACATTAACAGGAATATCCTGAACATTAGATGTTGAAGGAACAACAGGTAATGGATTATTACTAATGGAAATATTGTCTGCTTTTGAAAGTTTATCATGACAACTAACACAAACTACAGCCGGAGGAACAGTTACCACAAGTTTACAACAAATGCACTTAGCTTTGGTAGAACCGACATCAGGCAGCAGCTTTCCAGAAGTAGATTCCGATACAGGGTCAGATTGCGACTTCTTGCAATATGTAATAGAAAAAACAACATATAAAGCAAAATTATCAAATTCCTTAAATGACAGTTTAAGGAATGGGAAAAAATGCAAACAGAATAAGCCTCTGGTAACCAGAAGCAAAAAGAAACAAAGACTTAAATAATGTCAAAAAAACTGGCGCCAAGTACGACGCCCACAATTGACCATTTTTTTGGCGCCAAAAAAAGTCTGCAACAAACACAAGCGTCATAGATGACGCAACTGCGTGAAATGACGTCATCGACGCCAAACGTAATTCTCGCGCCAAAAATGACGCAATAAATTCTAGCATTTTTTGCACCCGCGAGCCTAACAGCCCGCAATTTAGAAGAAAAAAAAAAGTCAAATGAAAAATTTTCAAGTAAATTTTTTTTTTAATTATATGCATTTCCCAAAAATGAAACTGACAGTCTGTAAGAAGGAAATATACTGATTAACCTGAATCATGGCAAATATAACTATAAAACATATATTTAGAACTTTAAATATAAAGTGCCAAACCATAGCTGAGAGTGTCATAAATAAAATAAGACTTACTTTCCAAAAAACACTCATCTACATATAGTAGATAGCCAAACCAGTACTGAAACGAGAATCAGTAGAGGTAATGGTATATAAGAGTATATCGTCGATCTGAAAAGGGAGGTAGGAGAAGAATCTCTACGACCGATAACAGAGAACCTATGAAATAGATCCCTGATAGGATGACCATAACATTCAATAGGCAATACTCCCTTCACATCCCTCTGTCATTCACTGCACTCTGAGAGGAAAACCATGCGTCCCTAGCTCATGGACTCTTGCCAATTACATGAAAGAAATTGGGTTCAGTGTCCCTTTAATAAAACTCTAGACACTTGCACCTCACCACAGCTCTGCTGCGGCGCCTACCTGCCCCCAGACCAACACTGATCTTCCGTGAGCGGCGCTCCCAAGTCTCTTTGTACCCGTATATGCACAAACTGACTTAGGCCACACCGGAGCCCAGGAACCTGCTGCTAGTCGGAGATCCGGATGACTACTGCGAGGCGGAGCGTGCAAAACTAGGCCCCGCCCACCGTGGGCGTAAATCGAGTCAAATTGAGACCCGCATGGGAAGAAAAATATGTCGGTTTTCACATTACCCCAAACAACGCCAATGTGCTTCTCTTAAACACACATTCCCTTAGCCAGGTATAAGTTATTACAATAACGACAGCCCTTAGGAAACGAACCGCATCTCCAAGCGCCAGCCCACACACAGCATAGTCAGCATAAGTGAACACAAAGCCACTGCGCAAACACACTTGATAATACAAGAAAAAGGGAATTCCAGGCACACCATTTCATTTTACATAGTGCATACCGTTATCCCTCCCCAGTACAGGGGATAATGTCAACCTGTTCTGATGTATCTAGTCTCACCAGAAGCAAATGACTGAACATACCTCAATGCTGAGCGTAGCATGACACGGTTCCCCACACTGAAGATGTTTATACTACCTTCAACCGATCTGTGGGAAACAGCAGGATCTTAGAGAATGTTTGCTAAGATCATCAACAATCAGGGCAGAAAATAAAATGTCTCCACTCCTCTTGGGAAGTTATTGACTGACTATTTCTCCCTGAGAAAAATAGTACTCACTGTCACCATTTTAAAACTAAAAACTTCTTGATTGAAGAATGTAAACTAACACCTCACTTTACCTCTTCCTATCACTAACACAGGCAAAGAGAATGACTGGAGGGGGAGGGGAAGGGAGGAGCTATATATACAGCTCTGCTGTGGTGCTCTTTGCCACTTTTTGTTAGCAGGAGGTTAAATCCCACAAGGATGAAATCCGTGGACTCGTCATATCTTCGTAAAAGAAACTAAGGTTTGATTGGTTCATTTCAAAACGGTTTCAGTTTTAAAACTATAAGATGCTTAACAATATTATTACACATTGTTTACACCAGGAAATCAGTATATTTTATTACTGAATAATTGTGATTAAGTTTATTAATATATTCAGTTCCTAGTACTCTCTCACTTTCGATCACTCGTGGGAAGCTTGAATATCGATTCCAAAATTGGAACAATTCTAGGATCAAACTCCAAGTTAGGAATAAAGCACTGAAAACCTCCCTTTGGTTCTGGAGGCATTATCTACACTGATTGACTATATTATATATCTGCTACATAAGAATCAAAACACAATTAGATGTCCTATAAAATAATATCCCATAGAAGTTCCGGTGGGAGGAGCTACAGTGTGGATGTGCTTGTGAGGAGCTCCGTGCACAACTCTGGAAAAAAAAAGCATATTTGATGCCCCACACTGCCTCCCAAGCTCTTCCTTGGCTACAGCAGGACCTGGCTTAGCCTGGAGGCATTGTGTATAACTGATACCGTGGTTTGAGAGGTATACTAACTTTTAGCCTCACCACCGGAGATACTGCAGAGACCGGCCGCCATCTTGGCTCCCCTCGTGGAGCGTGTACACACCATCAGCCGGATTGCCCCCTGCTCTCACCAGGCTACGCGCCATCATAACGGCGAACGGGAAAGACTCCTAACTACAACTGAGACTGATGACTGCAGGCGGATTGCCTCAGCAAGTAGCCGGAAGCAGTCTGATCTCTGAGAGGACTCTGAAAGGCCGGGGCTCCGCTCCGGTGTCACCCTCTACAGATTGCTGCGCCATTGAACTGGGGCTGGTGTCCGGAACATCCAAACAGCATAGTAAAGACCAGTGAGTAACAACTGCAGCCATGCAGGAGGTAACGGGCTCGTAAGTAAACTCAAGGTAAAAGGGGACACTACCTAAGGCACGCAGCTTGTTAACATCTCCAAGCCTCTTTCAATATAATCTGTAGCCTGACAGATTGCTGGACTGAACAAACTAATATGACAGCTCTTTCTTTTAGGAGGGCGAATGGCTTGTGCTGCTGTGGGGGGGGGGATTAGGCTGTCTAACTTGTCAAGTCTAACCTTTCTGTCTCTGGTAGTCGTTTTCGATCGGATACACCTGGCGCTGTATATATTGCATGGCTAGCAGAGATAGCTGCTGTATTTCTTTGCACTACTTCTGCCTTGATATTACACATGTTTTGGACACCATCTACAGCAGTGGGAGTATTTTATTTATTTGCACCTTGATACTGATGCATCTACTGATGCATCGGCACTGAGACTGGATAACCCTGCATAAGCAATAGACTATCCTGCTGGAGTGCTTTCTGGGGTAACCTGGCCAGCATCCCTATGGTAAACGAGATTTTGACTGTATATCCCGCTTGTGGCAAGTAAGTTAACATATGAGACATAGCCTTGAAGAACCCATGTGTGGGTGGGACAGCCTAAATTGCCACAGGAACTGTAACACCAGAAAGTAGAGACCCTGGCGGATTGTGGATAGTGTCTCTCCTCCCCTTTCCCGCTCTATAGCTTGGAGCGGGTCATATCCTCCCTCCTTTTCCCGTCAGGGCCCAGTGGTGGCATACTCCCCGAGGAGAGATACGCGAGTATCTATCACCCTACTAACCCCTCTCAGACGCATTCGTCCCTTTCTATGGACAGATTTCTAACATCCCCGAAAATGTCGAGCAGAAACAAATCCCAACAGGAAAAAAAAAAACACAAGCAGCCTCCAGACACCCAGCAGCAGAACTCTCCTATAAAATTCACCCCCACCCAAGAACCTGGGAGCTCCAATTCAGGAGAACAACAGTTAAGCTCTCTGCTACTGTCTAAACTCGACATCCTCCAAAAGGGAATGGACAACTTAACTTCAGAGGTTAAGCAATTCAAGGTTGGCGGGGCAGAGCAAAGAATCTCTGATCTGGAAGATGGCCACCATACTTCTTCAATCCAAGTTAAAAAGCTGCTCCGACAAAATGAGTACTTGCACCAAAAACTTGATGACTTAGAGAACCCCTCACGCAGGAATAATATCCGGTTGGTGGGGCTGTCTGAGTCTGTCCGCCCTTCAGAGTTACTATACTTCGCGGAGCACTCTCTCCCCAATCTCTTAGGCATCTCGACAGACCACATACCGATGAAGGTGGAAAGAGCCCACCGTATTGGTGGCATCAGACCGCCCGAAGACGGGAAAAAACCCTCTCCTAGAGGGGTGATGATCAAGTACCCCAATCCAAGATCCAACTCCTCCAGGCATACAGGAAGGTTGAAATGCTGCTATATGATGAAAAACGGATCTACATTTTTCAAGATTACTCCGCTGAAGTTGCCAAAAAGAGAAAAGATTTTGCCCCGATATGCAGTTCTTTACACAAGGACAAACGTCAGGCTATCCTTTTTCCTGCACGCCTCAAACCTTGCACTTCAAAAGGGATTCAAACTCTCCCAGAGAGGCGCAAGATTACCTAGACCAAGAGAGGGACACTCCTGCTAGCCTCTCCCCAGTGAGAAGAGACTCTCCTGGCTGACCTGGATAAACCAGCCGGTGACTCTGTGGGTCTTGTGTACACTGTAACTGAGGTGGTGAATCTATACCTCAGATTTCTTTCTATGGACTCAAGAAGATATCTAAATGGATAGGTATTGTATGAAAATGTTCAGGAATGTTGATGTCCTGGTTGTTATATGTAAATATGTTATGTTCTTGCTATGTATAATGAATAATTGGAAATTATATGCCATGTGTCTTACATTTCAAAGCAGTGTCCAGTTGGCCAGCTATGATGATGTAGTGTTCGAGAAGGTCAATACTTTGAGTATAATTTACATCACTCAGCTTATGGGGGCTATTGCATTAGATAATATTGTTTGTGTGTATGTGGGGTGTGGGATGTCTTGTTCTCTGGTGTGATATGTTTTATGCCTGTGTTTCCATACTGATGAAAATGTTACTGTACTTGTCTCCCCCCGCTCCCTCTGGTGGTAAACTCCAATATGCCAAGTGCATGCTACTTAGCCACACACAGACCACAGGCAGGGAGGTATACAGCTCTCACAGTTTTTCTTTTTATTTTATTTTTAATTGACAATAAAAATATGTTCTTGGAATGTGGGGGGGATTAACTCTCCCATTAAGAGGAAAACTATCTTGGCGTATCTAAAAAAAAAACGCAGGCCCATATCATGTTTCTACAAGAGACGCACCTAACCGCTACTGAGCATGAAAAGCTTAAAGTTAAATGGATCTCAGAGGTCCTTTAAGCCCCTCACAATAGCTCTAGCAGGGGGTGGCGATCCTCATACGCCAAGGCCTAGATTACCAACTAGGGAATGTGGTAACAGACCCTGAGGGGAGATTTCTTATTGTTAGATTGAAATGGCAAGAAGATTGGTACACCTTTTGCAATGTGTATGGTCCTAATCACAGAGCGCCTGCGTTTTGGAGATCCCCTAACTAACTCCCTAGCTCAACACCTAGATACTAAAATCATCATGGCAGGGGACTTTAATCTGACACCTAACCCTGCTCTAGACAGATTTAGGGACCCTTCTGGTCCCTCCCGGCCCTGTGAACGTAGAGCCATGACAACTTTCCCGACCAAGGTCTTTAGGGCTTTATATGACTCTTTGGGGGTGCAGGACATTTGGAGGAGACGGAACCCTGCGGGCAGGGACTACACTTGCACGTCACGAGCACACAACTCACTCTCTCACATTGATCTTTTCCTAACCTCCAACTCCTTAGAACTACTAGTTACAGAAGCCAAAATTGCCAATCTGACCGTTTCGGAGCACGCCCCAATTTCTCTGACTGTTACTCATTCTCCCCAACCTACCAACAAGAGGGTGTTTAGATTCCCAACACACCTTATAAAAACAGAATTTATGCTTACCTGATAAATTACTTTCTCTTGTGTTGTATCCAGTCCACGGATTCATCCTTAACTTGTGGGATATTCTCCTTCCTAACAGGAAGTGGCAAAGAGAGCACACAGCAGAGCTGTCCATATAGCTCCCCCTCTAGCTCCACCCCCCAGTCATTCGAACGGAGGTTAGGAAGAAAAAGGAGAAACCATAGGGTGCAGTGGTGACTAGTTTAAACCAAAAATCTACCTGACTAATAGCCAGGGCGGGCCGTGGACTGGATACACCACAAGAGAAAGTAATTTATCAGGTAAGCATAAATTCTGTTTTCTCTTGTAAGGTGTATCCAGTCCACGGATTCATCCTTTACTTGTGGGATACCAATACCAAAGCTTTAGGACACGGATGAAGGGAGGGACAAGACAGGGACCTTAAACGGAAGGCACCACTGCTTGTAAAACCTCTCTCCCAAAAATAGCCTCCGAAGAAGCAAAAGTATTGAATTTGGAAAAAGTATGCAGCGAAGACCAAGTCGCTGCCTTACAAATCTGTTCAACAGAAGCCTCATTTTTAAAAGCCCATGTAGAAGCCACAGCTCTGGTAGAATGAGCAGTAATTGTTTCAGGAGGCTGCTGGCCAGCAGTCTCATAGGCCAGACAGATGATGCTTTACAGCCAAAAGGAAAGAGGTAGCAGTCGCCTTCTGACCTCTCCTCTTACCAGAATAGATAACAAACAATGAAGTTGTTTGTCTGAAATCTTTAGTTGCTTGTAAATAGAACTTTAAAGCACGAACCACATCAAGATTGTGTAACAGACGTTCCTTCTTCGAAGGAGGATTAGGACACAGGGAAGGAACCACAATTTCCTGGTTAATATTCTTATTAGACACAACCTTAGGAAAAAAACGGGTTTGGTACGCAAAACTACCTTATCTGCATGGAACACCAAGTACGGTGAGTCACACTGTAAAGCAGATAACTCTGAAACTCTTCGAGCAGAAGAGATAGCTACCAAAAACAAAACAATCCAAGATAAAAGCTTAATATCTATGGAATGTAAAGGTTCAAACGGAACCCCTTGCAGAACTGAAAGAACTAAATTCAGACTCCATGGCGGAGCCACAGGTCTATAAATAGGCTTGATTCTGACTAAAGCCTGAGTAAACGCTTGAACGTCTGGTACCTCCGCCAGACGCTTGTGTAAAAGAATAGACAAAGCAGATATCTGTCCTTTTAAGGAACTAGCCGACAATCCTTTCTCCAAACCATCTTGGAGAAAGGACAATATCCTGGGAATCCTAATCTTACTCCATGAGTAACCCTTGGATTCACACCAACAAAGATATTTTCGCCAAATCTTATGGTAGATTTTCGTGGTGACAGGCTTTCTAGCCTGAATCAGGGTATTGATAACCGACTCAGAGAAACCACGCTTTGATAGAACTAGGCGTTCAATCTCCAAGCAATCAGACGCAGAGAAATTAGATTTGGATGTTTAAAAGGACCTTGTAGTAGAAGGTCCTTCCTCATTGGCAGAATCCATGGTGGAACGGATGACATGTCCACTAGGTCTGCGTACCAGGTCCTGCGTGGCCACGCAGGCGCTATTAGAATCACCGACGCCCTCTCCTGTTTGATTCTGGCAACCAGACGGGGAAGGAGAGGAAACAGTGGAAAAACATAGGCCAGATTGAAGGACCAAGGCGCTGCTAGAGCATCTATCAGCACCGCCTGGGGATCCCGGGACCTGGACCCATAAAGAGGAAGTTTGGTATTCTGACGGGACGCCATCAGATCCAATTCTGGAGTGCCCCATAGCTGAGTCAGCTGGGCAAATACCTCCGGGTGGAGTTCCCAAACCCACGGATGAAAAGTCTGACAACTTAGAAAATCCGCCTCCCAGTTGTCTACTCCTGGGATGTGAATTGCTGAGAGGTGGCAAGAGTGATCCTCCGCCCACCTGATTATTTTGGTTACTTCCATCATTGCTAAGGAACTCCTTGTTCCCCCTTGATGATTGACATAAGCTACAGTCATGATATTGTCCGACTGAAATCTGATGAATTTGGCCGCAGCTAGCTGAGGCCATGCCTGAAGCACGTTGAATATCGCCTGCAGTACCAGAATGTTTATCGGGAGAAGAGCTTCTTCCAGAGACCATAAGCCCTGAGCTTTCAGGGAGTCCCAGACTGCACCCCAGCCCAACAGACTGGCATCTGTCGTTACGATGATCCACTCTGGTCTGTGGAAACACACTCCCTGAGACAGGTGATCCTGAGACAATCACCAGAGAAGAGAATCTCTGGTCCCCTGGTCCAACTGTATTTGAGGAGACAAATCTGCATAATCCCCATTCCACTGTTTGAGCATGCATAGTTGCAGTGGTCTTAAATGTATCCGTGCAAAAGGGACTATGTCCATTGCCGCTACCATTAATCAGATTGTCTCCATGCACTGAGCTACAGATGGCCGAGGAATGGAATGAAGAGCTCGTTCGGCAAGTAGTTAAGAGTTTTAACTTTCTGACCTCCGTCAGAAATATTTTCATTTCTACCGAGTCTATTAGTGTTCCTAGGAAGGGAACTCTTGTGAGGGGGGAGAGAGAACTCTTTTTGATGTTCACCTTCCACCCGTGAGACCTCAGAAAGGCCACTACAATTTCCGTGTGAGACTTGGCTCTTTGGAAAGTTGACGCCTGAATTAAGATGTCGTCTAGATAAGGCGCCACTGCTATGCCCCGCGGTCTTAGCACCGCCAGGAGGGACCCTAGCACCTTTGTGAAAATTCTGGGAGCAGTGGCCAACCCGAAAGGGAGAGCCACAAACTGATAATGCTTGTCCAGAAAGGCGAACCTGAGAAACTGGTGATGATCTTTTGCTTGTAGAAAACAAAACTACAATCTAACACCACATTCACTTTACCCTTCCGAGAGGGACCCTATTGCTTAGAGCTGGCAAAGAGAATGACTGGGGGTGGAGCTAGAGGGGGAGCTATATGGACAGCTCTGCTGTGTGCTCTCTTTGCCACTTCCTGTTAGGAAGGAGAATATCCCACAAGTAAAGGATGAATCCGTGGACTGGATACACCTTACAAGATAAATCTCCTGACTTTGTAATGTATCTAAAGAGGCAGTGGGATGACTTCATAAACAATAACCGAGCACACTTATCCTCCCCGACCCTCTTCTGGGAAACAGCTAAAGCAGTGCTTAGAGGTGACAATTGCCTCTCCAAACAGAAACGTCTCCATAATGGTAGGGAGGAACATTATAATACTCAATTGACCAACACATATGCCCAATATTGTCAATCTCCCACTCCACATAATAGAACCTCTTACTTTATGGCTAAAAAAAGAGAGAGATACTTTCATGCTGCAGAACACCATACACAGAGAAAATAGGAGTCAGGGCCTTTTCTTGCGACATGGTAATAGAGCTGGAAAGTTTCTGGCCTCCCAGGTCAAAATTAAACAAGCAAACAGAGGGGTTCCAGCTATTAAAAGCCAGGGCCAATTAACTAATGATAAGTCTGCGATAGTGACTGAATTCACAAATTATTACACCAACTTATATCAATCACAGCTACCTCCCGATAATGCATATCAACAGTTCTGGAACAATCTTACTCTCCCTACAATTACTGAGGAACAGTTGGATAATCTCAATGCCCCGATCTCTTCTGAAGAGGTCACCCAGACTATTATTAAGTCTCTTGCTCTGGGAAAGACGCCAGGCCCTGATGGGCTTCCCACCGAATTCTATAGGATCCTCTCTGACCAGACTGCCCCGGTTCTCACCACCTTATTTGACCACTATTTTACAGGACGCAGCGTCCCCCCTGTCGGCTTCTCTGCAGCCAATATTACAGTCATTCATAAAGCGGGTAGGGATCCCACACTCCCAGCATCATACAGACCCATATCCCTTTTAAACATTTATTATAAGCTGCTCACCAAACTCTTAGCGAACCGGTTAAAACACTTACTCCCCCATGTCTTACATCCAGATCAAACAGGTTTTACTCCCACTCGCTACTCGGTCACAAATATCCGCAAAGTCCTTCATGCAATATCATACTACTGGCAGGCTAAGCAAAAGTGAACTCTCTCGTCCTTTCGAGGCCTTCCTGCTGTCGCTTGACGCAGAGAAGGCCTTTGATCGAGTGGAGTGGTCACATCTTTTCCACTCTATGGAGGCTTTTGGTATATCAGGACATTTCACTACTTTTCTCACTAATATATACTCCCATCCGGTGGCGTACCTGCTGATAAATAATCTTTATTCCCCCCCAATCCCCCTTCATAGAGGAACACGCCAGGGATGCCCTCTTTCCCCGCTGCTTTTTAATTTGGTAGAACCCTTGGCAGTGCGCCTAAGAACTTTCTTCCCGGGGATACAACTTGCTTCTCACAAGCTTCAAATTGCCCTATATGCAGATGACATGTTACTTTGTATCTCCGATCCTCAGACACACATCCCAGTTATCCTGGATGCCATTGAACTGTTTGGGCAGTTCTCAGGATATAAAATAAATGTTTCAAAATCTGAAATCTTATGGTTGCACCGGAGATCTGACAACAATCCCGAGCAATACCCCTTCCGACCGGTAGATGACTAACTTACCTAGGCATACATATTTCGGCAAACCCGCAGAATTGGTATTCCCAAAACATACTTCCTTTGATCCATCAAATTAAAACAGAGTTGACGGCATGGCAAAATATGCCACTCTCTCTCATGGGTAGAGTCCACATTATCAAAATGATGACCCTCCCCAAAATTTTATATCCCATACAAATGCTCCCATTATTACTCAGACAGAAAGATGTGGCCTTCTTAAATGCTACAATCAGAACCTTCTTGTGGAAAGGTGGTAAGTCGCGTATTGGGGCACATAAACTGTATCTCCCCTATTCGCGGGGTGGATTGGGATTACCAAACTTCTTGTATTACAACTGGGCCTCTTTGGCAAAACTGGCACTAGATTGGACACTGAACACCCAGCATTTCTCTAGTACTCACTTAGAAGAGGCCTCATTGCCTCAAATATCCCCTGCTTTTCTCCCGCATGCCACTTTGTCTGAGATGCCTGCAAATATAATAACACACCCAATGTTTCGGGACATGCTCCTTGGGTGGAGATCTATGGCCAAGGCCCTTGGGTGGGACCCCGGTAGCACCAGATACCTCCCCCCTTGGTGGGAAAACCCGAGATTCCAATCTGGCACATTATACCCTGTCTTTCAGACTTGGAAGGCTTTGGGTGTTAATAATATAGATAAAATGTTAGATCACTCGGCTAGGACAGTTTTACCCTTCGATGAGTTATGCAGAAAATTCCTAATCCCTTACACCAACAGATTTGCCTACTTCCAGGCCAGACATTATATAAACCACATCTTACTGCACTGCAAGACATTTTGGTCCACTCCACCGCTGGCACGCACCATAGCACAGTTTCAAGCTCACAATTACACTATCTCCTTAATTTATAGTGAACTTATAAACTCCAGAGTCGCTACTATGCTACCACACCTTTTAGATACTTGGCGTAGGAAACTACCGACAATTTCCTCTGGAAAGCCTCACTCACACCTGGTCTGCAACTTTAGCTGCTGACCTCAGGGAGTCTCAAATACGGGTTATCTATCAGGACTACCTCACACCTAGTAGACTGAGTAAGTGGAGGGCAGACTTCTAGAATGTATGTGGAAAATGTTCTTACCCAAACCCGGACTTTTTGCATTATTTGTGGTACTGCCCCAAAATTCGTAGATATTGGAGCCAGGTCTCCTTCTGGCTCTCCAAGATCATGCGCGCTCCTATCACACACACCCCCACACAAGTGATATTCTTAGAGCAGTTGGTAGTTCCGAGACAAGAAACTTTTAGTTAATGTCATACTTCTGGCAAGAAAGTGCATTTTTTGTAAATGGCTACATGCCGACTCTCCCTCTATTGGCTTCTTAAAGCAAATGTTACTGAAGTCTTTGATGTATGAACAATGTGATACCTTGTATGATGTTGAAACCAGGGTTGCTCGCTTCATTGTGAAATGGAGACTCTTCCTGGAGTCGCTAGATCTCCCTACCCAGAGGCATATGCTTTATCCGTTTAAAAATACTATATACATGTTAGAGGCAGCCATCAGGGGAGAGTGGAATATTTGGTAGAAGGACCACATAGGGGTGATGTTTGGAGTGACATGGAGGATGTATAACAATCTGTGATGTAACATGTTTCTTTTATGCTGGACATGTAACATGTTGTGACACATAGCAAAGTTTGTTTTGTCGTTAATGTTTATTTCTGTTTTCTATTCTCAAACTAAAGAACATTCCACCTTAGGATAAATGTTCAGCCTAGGGTGTCATATTTTCTAAAAAGTTAAGTTTTAAAAATTCATGAAAAGGGTTCACTAGGTATTTATGGAAAATGTCTCTTTTATGTAATCTTTCTATGCATGACAATTAGCCATTTGTGAAATATGACACTATCTTGAATATGGTTTTTGTATGCCTGTGAACTTCAATAAAAATATTAAAAAAAATATAATAATAATAATATCCCATAATGTAATATAATGCTGCATTCACATTAAAAAGGAAAAAGGCTATTTCAGATTATAAAGATTGTACAGCACATATTCTGCTACAAGAGACGTATTTCAACCCTAAACACACAGAGAAATACTAGGACTCTTCTAATTCAATGAAAAAAAACATAATTTATGCTTACCTGATAAATTCCTTTCTTCTGTAGTGTGATCAGTCCACGGGTCATCATTACTTCTGGGATATTACTCCTCCCCAACAGGAAGTGCAAGAGGATTCACCCAGCAGAGCTGCATATAGCTCCTCCCCTCTACGTCACTCCCAGTCATTCGACCAAGGACCAACGAGAAAGGAAAAGCCAAGGGTGAAGTGGTGACTGGAGTATAAATTAAAAAATATTTACCTGCCTTAAAAACAGGGCGGGCCGTGGACTGATCACACTACAGAAGAAAGGAATTTATCAGGTAAGCATAAATTATGTTTTCTTCTGTTAAGTGTGATCAGTCCACGGGTCATCATTACTTCTGGGATACCAATACCAAAGCAAAAGTACACGGATGACGGGAGGGATAGGCAGGCTCTTTATACAGAAGGAACCACTGCCTGAAGAACCTTTCTCCCAAAAATAGCCTCCGATGAAGCAAAAGTGTCAAATTTGTAAAATTTGGAAAAGGTATGAAGCGAAGACCAAGTTGCAGCCTTGCAAATCTGTTCAACAGAGGCCTCATTCTTGAAGGCCCAAGTGGAAGCCACAGCTCTAGTAGAATGAGCTGTAATTCTTTCAGGAGGCTGCTGTCCAGCAGTCTCATAAGCTAAACGAATTATGCTACGAAGCCAAAAAGAAAGAGGTAGCGGAAGCTTTTTGACCTCTCCTCTGCCCAGAGTAAATGACAAACAGAGAAGACGTTTGTCGAAATTCCTTAGTTGCCTGTAAGTAAAATTTTAGAGCACGGACTACATCCAGGTTGTGCAGTAGACGTTCCTTCTTTGAAGAAGGATTTGGGCATAAAGAAGGAACAACAATCTCTTGATTGATATTCCTGTTAGTAACTACCTTAGGTAAGAACCCAGGTTTAGTACGCAGGACTACCTTATCCGAATGAAAAATCAAATAAGGAGAATCACAATGTAAGGCTGATAATTCAGAGACTCTTCGAGCCGAGGAAATAGCCATTAAAAATAGAACTTTCCAAGATAACAACTTTATATCAATGGAATGAAGGGGTTCAAACGGAACGCCCTGTAAAACATTAAGAACAAGGTTTAAACTCCATGGTGGAGCAACAGTTTTAAACACAGGCTTAATTCTGGCCAAAGCCTGACAAAAAGCCTGGACGTCAGGAACTTCTGACAGACGTTTGTGTAACAGAATGGACAGAGCTGAGATCTGTCCCTTTAATGAACTAGCAGATAAACCCTTTTCTAAACCTTCTTGTAGAAAAGACAATATCCTAGGAATCCTAACCTTACTCCAAGAGTAACCTTTGGATTCACACCAATATAGGTATTTACGCCATATCTTATGGTAAATCTTTCTGGTAACAGGTTTCCTAGCCTGTATTAAGGTATCAATAACTGACTCAGAAAATCCACGTCTTGATAAAATCAAGCGTTCAATTTCCAAGCAGTCAGCTTCAGAGAAGTTAGATTTTGATGTTTGAAGGGACCCTGTATCAGAAGGTCCTGTTTCAGAGGTAGAGACCAAGGTGGACAGGATGACATGTCCACCAGGTCTGCATACCAAGTCCTGCGTGGCCACGCAGGTGCTATTAGAATCACTGATGCTCTATCTTGTTTGATTCTGGCAATCAATCGAGGAAGCAACGGGAAGGGTGGAAACACGTAAGCCATCCTGAAGTCCCAAGGTGCTGTCAGAGCATCTATCAGGACTGCTCCTGGATCCCTGGATCTGGACCCGTAACGAGGAAGCTTGGCGTTCTGTCGAGACGCCATGAGATCTATCTCTGGTTTGCCCCAACGTCGAAGTATTTGGGCAAAGACCTCCGGATGAAGTTCCCACTCCCCCGGATGAAAAGTCTGACGACTTAAGAAATCCGCCTCCCAGTTCTCCACTCCCGGGATGTGGATTGCTGACAGGTGGCAAGAGTGAGACTCTGCCCAGCAAATTATCTTTGATACTTCCATCATAGCTAGGGAGCTTCTTGTCCCTCCCTGATGGTTGATGTAAGCTACAGTCGTGATGTTGTCCGACTGAAACCTGATGAACCCCCGAGTTGTCAACTGGGGCCAAGCCAGGAGGGCATTGAGAACTGCTCTCAATTCCAGAATGTTTATTGGCAGGAGACTCTCCTCCTGACTCCATTGTCCCTGAGTCTTCAGAGAATTCCAGACGGCACCCCAACCTAGAAGGCTGGCGTCTGTTGTTACAATTGTCCAGTCTGGTCTGCTGAATGGCATCCCCCTGGACAGATGTGGCCGAGAAAGCCACCATAGAAGAGAATTTCTGGTCTCTTGATCCAGATTCAGAGAAGGGGATAAGTCTGAGTAATCCCCATTCCACTGACTTAGCATGCACAGTTGCAGTGGTCTGAGGTGTAAGCGTGCAAAGGGTACTATGTCCATTGCCGCTACCATTAAGCCGATTACCTCCATGCATTGAGCCACTGACGGGTGTTGAATGGAATGAAGGGTGCGGCAAGCACTTTGAAGTCTTGTTAGCCTGTCCTCTGTCAGGTAAATCTTCATTTCTACAGAATCTATAAGAGTCCCCAGGAAGGGAACTCTTGTGAGTGGAACGAGTGAACTTTTCTTTTCGTTCACCTTCCATCCATGTGACCTTAGAAATGCCAGCACTAACTCTGTATGAGACTTGGCAGTTTGAAAGCTTGAAGCTTGTATCAGAATGTCGTCTAGGTATGGAGCTACCGAGATTCCCCGCGGTCTTAGTACCGCCAGAAGAGCACCCAGAACCTTTGTGAAGATTCTTGGAGCTGTAGCCAATCCGAATGGAAGAGCCACAAACTGGTAATGCCTGTCTAGGAAGGCAAACCTTAGGTACCGATAATGATCTTTGTGAATCGGTATGTGAAGGTAAGCATCTTTTAAATCTACAGTGGTCATGTATTGACCCTCTTGGATCATAGTTAAAATTGTCCGAATAGTCTCCATCTTGAACGATGGAACTCTTAGGAATTTGTTTAGGATCTTTAAGTCCAGGATTGGTCTGAAAGTTCCCTCTTTTTTGGGAACCACAAACAGATTTGAGTAAAACCCCTGTCCCTGTTCAATCGTGGAACTGGATGGATTACTCCCATTAACAAGAGCTCTTGTACGCAGCGTAGAAACGCCTCTTTCTTTGTCTGGATTGTTGACAATCTTGACAGATGAAATCTCTCTCTTGGAGGAGAGTATTTGAAGTCCAGAAGGTATCCCTGAGATATTATCTCTAGCGCCCAGGGATCCTGAACATCTCTTGCCCAAGCCTGGGCGAAGAGAGAAAGTCTGCCCCCCACTAGATCCGATCCCGGATCGGGGGCCCTCAATTCATGCTGTTTTAGGGGCAGCAGCAGGTTTCCTAGTCTGCTTGCCCTTGTTCCAGGACTGGTTAGGTTTCCAGCCTTGTCTGTAGCGAGCAACAGCTCCTTCCTGTTTTGGTGCAGAGGAAGTTGATGCTGCTCCTGCTTTGAAATTACGAAAGGAACGAAAATTAGACTGTCTAGTCTTGGCTTTGTCCTGAGGCAGGGTATGGCCTTTACCTCCTGTAATGTCAGCGATAATCTCTTTCAACCCGGGCCCGAATAAGGTCTGCCCTTTGAAAGGTATATTAAGCAATTTAGACTTAGAAGTAACATCAGCTGACCAGGATTTTAGCCACAGCGCCCTGCGTGCCTGAATGGCGAATCCTGAATTCTTCGCCGTAAGTTTAGTAAGATGTACTACGGCCTCCGAAATGAATGAATTAGCTAGTTTAAGGACTCTAAGCCTGTCCGTAATGTCGTCCAGAGTAGCTGAACCAATGTTCTCTTCCAGAGACTCAATCCAGAATGCCGCTGCAGCCGTGATCGGCGCAATGCATGCAAGGGGTTGCAATATAAAACCTTGATGAACAAACATTTTCTTAAGGTAACCCTCTAACTTTTTATCCATTGGATCTGAAAAAGCACAGCTATCCTCCACCGGGATAGTGGTACGCTTAGCTAAGGTAGAAACTGCTCCCTCCACCTTAGGGACCGTTTGCCATAAGTCCCTTGTGGTGGCGTCTATTGGAAACATTTTTCTAAATATCGGAGGGGGTGAGAACGGCACACCGGGTCTATCCCACTCCTTAGTAACAATTTCAGTAAGTCTCTTAGGTATAGGAAAAACCTCAGTACTCGTCGGTACCGCAAAATATTTATCCAACCTACACATTTTCTCTGGTATTGCAACTGTGTTACAATCATTCAGAGCCGCTAACACCTCCCCTAGTAATACACGGAGGTTTTCCAGTTTAAATTTAAAATTTGAAATATCTGAATCCAGTCTGTTTGGATCAGAACCGTCACCCACAGAATGAAGTTCTCCGTCCTCATGTTCTGCCACCTGTGACGCAGTGTCTGACATGGCCCTAATATTATCAGCGCACTCTGTTCTCACCCCAGAGTGATCACGCTTACCTCTTAGTTCTGGTAATTTAGCCAAAACCTCAGTCATAACAGTAGCCATATCCTGTAATGTGATTTGTAATGGCCGCCCAGATGTACTCGGCGCTACAATATCACGCACCTCCCTCTGAGCGGGAGATGTAGGTACTGACACGTGAGGCGAGTTAGTCGGCATAACTCTCCCCTCGTTGTTTGGTGAAATTTGTTCAATTTGTACAGATTGACTTTTATTTAAAGTAGCATCAATACAGTTAGTACATAAATTTCTATTGGGCTCCACTTTGGCATTGCAACAAATGACACAGGTATCATCCTCTGAATCAGACATGTTTAACACACTAGCAAATAAACTTGCAACTTGGAAATACAATTCAATTAGAATAATATTAAAATGTACTGTGCCTTTAAGAAGCACAGAAGATCTATGACAGTTGAAAATTAATAAATTGAAACAGTTATAGCCTCAATCCTTGTAAACAACACAACTTTAGCAAAGGTTTAATCCCATTAGCAAAGATAACAAATTCTGAAAGCAGGAAACAAATTACAGAATAAACGTTTTTTATCTCAGTCAAACTATAATTCTCACAGCTCTGCTGAGAGAAATTACCTCCCTCAAAATAAGTTTTGAAGACCCCTGAGCTCTGTAGAGATGAACCGGATCATGCAGGGAATACAATGAGTTGCTGACTGAAATATTTGATGCATAGAAAAAGCGCCAAAAAACGGCCCCTCCCCCTCACACACAGCAGTGAGGGAGAACAGAAACTGTCAGAAAAACAGATTAAGCAACTGCCAAGTGGAAAAATAGTGCCCAAACATTTATTCACACAGTACCTCAGCAAATGAAAACGATTTTACATTCCAGCAAAAACGTTAAACATAATCTCTAGTTATTAAACAGCTTTATGTATTTCTTACAGTGTAATTCTAGTGAAGTACCATTCCCCAGAATACTGAAGTGTAAAGTATACATACATGACATTATATCGGTATGGCAGGATTTTCTCATCAATTCCATTGTCAGAAAATAAAAACTGCTACATACCTCTATGCAGATTCATCTGCCCGCTGTCCCCTGATCTGAAGTTTACCTCACTCCTCAGATGGCCGAGAACAGCAATATGATCTTAACTACTCCGGCTAAAATCATAGCAAAACTCTGGTAGATTCTTCTTCAAACTCTGCCAGAGAGGTAATAACACACTCCGGTGCTATTTTAAAATAACAAACTTTTGAATGAAGATATAAAACTAAGTATAATCACCATAGTCCTCTCACACATCCTATCTAGTCGTTGGGTGCAAGAGAATGACTGGGAGTGACGTAGAGGGGAGGAGCTATATGCAGCTCTGCTGGGTGAATCCTCTTGCACTTCCGGTTGGGGAGGAGTAATATCCCAGAAGTAATGATGACCCGTGGACTGATCACACTTAACAGAAGAAAAGCGGGGTCTCTATTATATTACATTCATCCCTAAATTTCCAAGAAGGAGGTTATTAGTGATCCAGCAGGGAGATTTCTGATCTTAAAAAGGGAAAATTCAAGGTAATACTATAGTTTTAGGAAATCTATACGCCCCTAAATGAAAACAAAGATAAGCAAGCTGCTAACTTCTTGGAAAAGGCATAAAATGATTAATAGGGGAAACTTTAATCTGACTAAATTTTTAAATCAGGGCTTGCGAAATCCAGGAGCCAGGTAGCCCTTGGTTCCTAACTTTTTAGGTTATTTTTCCATATATCTATATACAAATACCACTGTCTGGCTCCTAAATATTATTCCTAGCTCCTAAATGATAAACTTGATAGATCCCCAATGCCAAGTTCATCCTCCAAAAAGATCTTAAAGGGATATTCCAGCCAAAATTGGAAACCACATGGGTGCATTAAACATAAGCAATTTTGTAATATACATGCATTAGCAAAAATGCTTCTAATAAAAGCTATAGCCGTTTCAAAAGTGTATTTAAGTATGCACCGTGCACCAGCATTTTAAACACAGCACTTGCTCAGAGAGCCTACTTGCTGACATTATACAAACACCAGTGATGATCTGAGCAGCTGCATTATCAATATCTAGCTATGCTTCACATGCACGTGCAGAGACAAATGTTAACACTAAAACAGTGATAACCTTTACTAGAAGCATTTTTGCTTATACATTTATATTGCAAATCTGTTTCTATTCATAGATGTAATTAATCTATGTGCATTTAAATTTTGACTGGAATGTCCCTTTAAGCGACCTAATCCTAGACTTAATTGATGGATGGCGAATATGTAATATAATAATGTAATATTATATAATTATACGGTTACCTACTACTCAGCAGCTCATAATTCCTATCCAAGGATTGACTATATATTTATTAGTCAAATACTATGCCCACTATTATTAAACACTGATATAAACCAAACCACTTGGTCAGACCATGCTATATAGTTGAAAACTCAACCCATCAAGAGAGATCTTGGACCCTAGACCCTTCCCTGCTAAGGAACGAAATAAAATGCCGGAAACGCAGCTTATCGGACATTTCTGGTCTGACAACAAAAACTCAACAAGCAATCCACTACTGTATTTATATGGGGAGCATTTTAAAGCATTCCTTAAAGGAATCTTAATTCAAGAAAAAGGCCTCCATTACTAAAATAAAACAGAACTCCATAAACTACATATTGGGAATAGAGCCACTAAAAATAGAGAGAGAACTAGACAAATTACTTGATGAAGAAGCTCTAGCATCTTGCAATGCTTTATTTATGCTAACAAGCCAGGCCATATGCTGGCCAGGAAAATTAGAAACATAACTAGGTCCACCTCTATAGCCCAAATTCAAATGCCGGTAGCCAAGATTATCAACAACCCTACATATAGCAAATACTTTTGCCGAGTTTTATCAACACTTTATAATTTAAAAGAAAATGAGAACCGAGACCAACAAATTAAAACTTTCCTAAATAGTAATTTGGCTATATTAGATAAAGAAGCTGTAGACTACTTAAATGCACCAACAACACCACAAGAGATAGCTACAGCCATAAAACAGCTTAAAAGTATGGATTCTCAGGCACATTTTATAAGAAATCCTCTCAAATTAATTCCACAGCTCTTAATCTCTTTCAATCATATAATGCAAGGGGGAGAAATACCACCAGATCTATCAGCCAGAATAAGCATAGTGCCAAAAGCAGAGACAAAATTTTACTGTAAGAACTATGTGCCTATTTCACTTATAAATCGAGATCTTAAACTTTTCACTAAAGTTTTAGCGACTAGACTAAATACCCATATATCAAAATTAATATCAAATGACCAAGTCAGATTTATTAAAGGACGAGAAGCCCCAGATAGTGTACGTAAGGTCATTGATCTGTTGGACTATGCAACAAAGGAAAAGGTGCCTTCTGTTTCTATAACTGGATGCAGAGAAGGCATTTGACAGTTTTATGGGACTATATGTTTAGGACCCTTACTCATTTTGGAATAACAGGTAGCTATGCAATCCAAATATACAAAGACATCAGCATATTCTTTAAAATAACAGGCTACCAATCAAAAAGAATTTAAATACACAATGGAACTAGGCAAGGGTATCCACACTCACCTTTATTATTTGCACTGTGCATTGAGCCCCTAGCTGCAAGCATTAGGAACCATCATGATATAACTGGTATCCAAATAGGCAACACAGAACACAAGCTTTCCTTATTTGAAGATGATATAATTTTGACAGTCAGTAAGCCAATGTTATCCCTACCGCCACTTTATGACTTACTTCTAAAGTTCAGTATATTATCTAGTTATAAGATTAACAACATCAATGTGAAGCAATTGAGGTACATTTACCTACTCATACAAATTTTTCTTGAAATTTTAAATTTCAAATGGGCATCTCAAGCGATTAAATATTTAGGAGTATTAATACCATATAAATTGGATGACCTATGTAAACTTAATTACCCCCCCCCCCCCGCCTTTATAAAAAAACATCTAAAAAAAAAAAATAGGCCTCATACAAGATTTTATTCTTTGGAAAGATAGTTGTCAGCCCCAACGCAGAACCATACAGTGATCTGAGATGTCATCGCAGAAAATGCAGCATGTCTGCAGAAAGAACAAGACACTTGCAGGAACTGTTCATTTAGCTTTTCATCGCTGCTCCACATTAGGCTGTTCTCTTCAAACAGAGCTGTTCTCTGGCTGCACTGTGCAAGATTTCCTTACCACAACAGTTCATACAGAGCAAAGTGCTGTTTGAAGTGAACAGTCAAATATTTAATAGTGCTGCCAAGCAGTAGGGCATTGATTGACTGTCTCTCAGAAATTGTTTCAAGCCCGTTCCCTAGCATTTCACAGTCTACAAAGCTGTTTTTTCTGAATGCAAGACGTTTGTATGAGCAATGCACCTAATTTGAAATGCAATTTTCAACTGCACTATATTATAAAACTTTAAATATTGATTTATTCTCCAGTCATCTAACACATTACAATTGAACTGGTGCTCTAGTGTAACTTCCTCATTTAAAATTTTATTTAAAAATGACCTGCAGAAAAATTTTCACTAAAAAAATCTTATCACAGAAAGTGAAAAAAAGTTCTGCCTATGGGGTTGTCAGTAAAATGGTGATACTACCAAAACAATATATTTTTAGACCACTTCCTATCTTAATACAAACGGATATAAAACAACTTACATAAAAACATGCTAGAATTTACCTGGTCCTATAAAAAGGCGAGAATCAATAGAAAAACCTTATTATGAAAAAGAAGTTGGTGGTCTCGGAGTTCCTTTAATGCAGCAAGATTAGCTATACGACACCACAAAAACAAACTTGCTTGGGTACAGTTAGAAAGCACAATAATAGAACTTACAGCTGTTCTGGACCCCCAGAAAAGAGACGAGAAAAATGGTCAACATCTGTCACAATTAAATAAAGGAAAAAAAAAAAAATCAGCGCTTCTAAGTTAGGGATAAACAGTAAATATCAATATATTATAAATAATATCAAAACTGAATGAATTAAATAAATAATGATTGGCAATAGTTAGGATCAAAGTTAATAAAATTTCAACAAACAACATTACCATAACACATAAACCTACGAGATCGAAATTAGAACATAATCCAAAAACCACACTTTTACGTATATTCCAGTGTCTTTAGTCAGAGTGGTATCAAGTTGCACAATGGTTAATAGTCTGTACTTGAATCCGCTCTCCTGGGGGTGTATCAACAAGGACTAAAAGACATCAATGGAGAAGCACAACTGTACTCAAGTGAGAAACTTTAAAAACCAAAAGATAGAACCATAAAATAAGTCTTTAGCGTACCAACCCTAAAATAAGTCTTTAGCGTACCAACCCTAAAATAAGTCTTTAGCGTACCAACCCTAAAATAAGTCTTTAGCGTACCAACCCTAAAATAAGTCTTTAGCGTACCAACCCTAAAATAAGTCTTTAGCGTACCAACCCTAAAATAAGTCTTTAGCGTACCAACCCTAAAATAAGTCTTTAGCGTACCAACCCTAAAATAAGTCTTTAGCGTACCAACCCTAAAATAAGTCTTTAGCGTACCAACCCTAAAATAAGTCTTTAGCGTACCAACCCTAAAATAAGTCTTTAGCGTACCAACCCTAAAATAAGTCTTTAGCGTACCAACCCTAAAATAAGTCTTTAGCGTACCAACCATAAAATAAGTCTTTAGCGTACCAAACATAAAATAAATTATGCAGCGTACCAAACAAAATAAATTATGCGTTAAAACTGTGCGTCTTTACAGCAGGCAAATGCCATGAAGTCTTACTGACCTGACTCCCAGTTCGCCTCTCAGCTGTTAGATACCGGTCTCTAAATGAGCAGTGTGAATCTTTAGCTTGAAATCTCTGCGGTTTGTATGAGCAGCACGTATTGCATACACCTGTTGGTGTATTCTGCGTCTCGATGGCCGTTTTGTTCCCCAACGTGGGAACTTTGTCAAGAGAGTGCTCCTGATAGGTGCATCTTGAGATCCTTAAAGGGACACTGAACCCACATTTTCTCTTATGATTCAGATAGAGCATGCCATTTTAAGCAACTTTCTAATTTACTCCTATTAATTTTTCTTCGTTCTCTTGCTTTCTTTATTTGAATAAGAAGGCATCTAAGCTATTTTTTTTGGTTCAGACCATGGAAAGCACTTGTTTATTGGTGGATGAATTTATTTATATTTTTCTTGCATTTCAAATAAAGATACCAAGAGAATGAAGAAACATTGATAATAGGAGTAAATTAGAAAGTTGCTTAAAATTGCTGCTCTGAATCACAAAAGAAAAAATTTGGGTTCAGCGCCCCATTAAATACCCTGATGGCGGGTTACAGACAAACGTATTCTCTTAACCTTTTTACTACACCTGTAAGTGCCTTAAGTTCACATAACATATAAAGTGGTATGGGCCGTATTAGGGAGATTATCCTATATCACTTGTGCAACCTTATAGATACACACACGTGCACCTTATAGATACACACACACACGTGCACCTTATAGATACACACACACACGTGCACCTTATAGATACAAACACACACGTGCACCTTATAGATACAAACACACACGTGCACCTTATAGATACACACACACACGTGCACCTTATAGATACACACACACGTGCACCTTATAGATACACACACACACGTGCACCTTATAGATACAAACACACACGTGCACCTTATAGATACAAACACACACACGTGCACCTTATAGATACAAACACACACACGTGCACCTTAAAGATACAAACACACACGTGCACCTTATAGATACAAACACACACGTGCAACCTTATAGATACAAACACACACGTGCAACCTTATAGATACAAACACACACGTGCAACCTTATAGATACACACACGTGCACCTTATAGATACACACACACGTGCACCTTATAGATACAAACACACACGTGCAACCTTATAGATACAAACACACACGTGCACCTTATAGATACAAACACACGTGCACCTTATAGATACAAACACACATGTGCAACCTTATAGATACAAACACACACGTGCACCTTATAGATACAAACACACATGTGCAACCTTATAGATACAAACACACACGTGCACCTTATAGATACAAACACACACGTGCAACCTTATAGATACAAACACACGTGCACCTTATAGATACACACACACACACGTGCACCTTATAGATACAAACACACACACGTGCACCTTATAGATACAAACACACACGTGCAACCTTATAGATACACACACACACGTGCACCTTATAGATACACACACACGTGCAACCTTATAGATACAAACACACACGTGCACCTTATAGATACAAACACACACGTGCACCTTATAGATACAAACACACACGTGCAACCTTATAGATACAAACACACGTGCACCTTATAGATACACACACACACACGTGCACCTTATAGATACAAACACACACGTGCACCTTATAGATACACACACACACGTGCACCTTATAGATACACACACGTGCACCTTATAGATACACACACGTGCACCTTATAGATACACACACGTGCAACCTTATAGATACACACACGTGCAACCTTATAGATACACACACGTGCACCTTATAGATACACACACACGTGCACCTTATAGATACACACACACACGTGCACCTTATAGATACACACACACACGTGCACCTTATAGATACACACACACGTGCACCTTATAGATACACACACACGTGCACCTTATAGATACACACACACACGTGCACCTTATAGATACACACACACACGTGCACCTTATAGATACACACACGTGCACCTTATAGATACACACACGTGCACCTTATAGATACACACACGTGCAACCTTATAGATACACACACGTGCAACCTTATAGATACACACACGTGCACCTTATAGATACACACACGTGCACCTTATAGATACACACACGTGCAACCTTATAGATACAAACACACACGTGCACCTTATAGATACACACACACACGTGCACCTTATAGATACACACACACGTGCACCTTATAGATACACACACACGTGCACCTTATAGATACACACGTGCACCTTATAGATACACACACACACGTGCACCTTATAGATACAAACACACACGTGCACCTTATAGATACACACACACGTGCACCTTATAGATACACACACACACGTGCACCTTATAGATACAAACACACGTGCACCTTATAGATACAAACACACACGTGCACCTTATAGATACAAACACACGTGTGCAACCTTAGATACAAACACACATGTGCACCTTATAGATACAAACACACGTGCACCTTATCGATACACACACACACGTGCACCTTATAGATACACACACACACGTGCACCTTATAGATACACACACACACGTGCACCTTATAGATACACACACACGTGCAACCTTATAGATACACACACACGTGCAACCTTATAGATACACACACACGTGCAACCTTATAGATACACACACACACGTGCACCTTATAGATACAAACACACGTGCACCTTATAGATACAAACACACACGTGCACCTTATAGATACAAACACACACGTGCACCTTATAGATACAAACACACGTGCAACCTTATAGATACACACACACACGTGCACCTTATAGATACACACACACACGTGCAACCTTATAGATACAAACACACGTGCAACCTTATAGATACACACACGTGCACCTTATAGATACAAACACACACGTGCACCTTATAGATACAAACACACACGTGCACCTTATAGATACAAACACACACGTGCACCTTATAGATACACACACACACACACGTGCACCTTATAGATACAAACACACACGTGCACCTTATAGATACACACACACACGTGCAACCTTATAGATACAAACACACACACGTGCACCTTATAGATACAAACACACGTGCAACCTTATAGATACAAACACACACACGTGCACCTTATAGATAAACACACACACGTGCAACCTTATAGATACAAACACACACGTGCACCTTATAGATAAACACACACACGTGCAACCTTATAGATACAAACACACACGTGCACCTTATAGATACAAACACACACGTGCACCTTATAGATACAAACACACACACGTGCACCTTATAGATACAAACACACACACGTGCAACCTTATAGATACAAACACACACGTGCACCTTATAGATACAAACAGACACGTGCACCTTATAGATACAAACACACACACGTGCAACCTTATAGATACAAACACACACACGTGCACCTTATAGATACAAACACACACACGTGCAACCTTATAGATACAAACACACACACGTGCAACCTCATAGATACACACACACCCATACATAAGCATGCACTCGTACACACACACGTGCAACCTCATAGATACACACACACCCGTACATAAGCATGCACTCGTACACACACACGTGCAACCTCATAGATACAAACACACACGTGCAACCTCATAGATACAAACACACTCGTGCAACCTCAGATACAAACACACTCGTGCAACCTCATAGATACAAACACACTCGTGCAACCTCATAGATACAAACACACACACGTGCAACCTCATAGATACAAACACACACACGTGCAACCTCATAGATACAAACACACTCGTGCAACCTCATAGATACAAACACACTCGTGCAACCTCATAGATACAAACACACTCGTGCAACCTCAGATACAAAAACACTCGTGCAACCTCATAGATACAAAAACACTCGTGCAACCTCATAGATACAAACACACTCGTGCAACCTCATAGATACAAACACACTCGTGCAACCTCATAGATACAAACACACTCGTGCAACCTCATAGATACAAACACACTCGTGCAACCTCATAGATACAAACACACACCAGTACATAAGCATGCACTCGTACACACACACGTGCAACCTTATAGATACAAACACACACCAGTACATAAGCATGCACTCGTACACACACACACCCGTACATAAGCATGCACTCGTACACACACACGTGCAACCTTATAGATACAAACACACACCCGTACATAAGCATGCACTCGTACACACACACGTGCAACCTCATAGATACAAACACACACGTGCAACCTCAGATACAAACACACACCCGTACATAAGCATGCACTCGTACACACACACGTACAACCTTATAGATACAAACACACACGTGCAACCTCAAATACAAACACACACCCGTACACACACACGTGCAACCTCAGATACAAACACACACCCGTACACACACACGTGCAACCTCAGATACAAACACACACCCGTACATAAGCATACACTCGTACACACACACACACACGTGCAACCTCAGATACAAACACACACCCGTACATAAGCATACACTCGTACACACACACACACACGTGCAACCTCAGATACAAACACACACCCGTACATAAGCATACACTCGTACACACACGTGCAACCTCAAATACAAACACACACCCGTACACACACACGTGCAACCTCAGATACAAACACACACCCGTACATAAGCATGCACTCGTACACACGCATGTGCAACCTTATAGATACGAGCACACAACTGTACATAATCATACACACGCATGTGCAACCTTATAGATACGAGCACACAACTGTACATAATCATACACACGCATGTGCAACCTTATAGATACGAGCACACAACCGTATGTTTGAAAACCTCATGCACCCTCACTCCAACCGCATCCGGGCTCTAATGTACCTGCAGGATGTGATGGGAAGAACAAGGCTGCATATCCTGTGGGTCAGTGGGGTCCGGTGAGGCAAAGGCTGCGGAGCTGTGATCCGGCTGCGGTACATGCTGTGATATGGCCTCATTATGAGCCAGACTGTCCCCTCTACAGGCCAGAGCAGCAGCGTCACCTGTAGAAACAGAGTGTCAGTCGCATGACTGCAAAGTGCTACACAGAGATGAGTTAGAACTTCCCCATCATAGCGCAATTAGCTTAATATCCAAGGCCAGAGGCTGCCCCATCTTTGCCACGCTGATACAGCTCCCACTGCTACCCCATATCCCTGTAATGAAATTAAGCACACACAACGCCCGGGCACCACCTCGGCCCATTACACACACACACACACTCTGCACATTACACACACACACACACACCTCTGCACATTACACACACACACACACACACACACACCTCTGCACATTACACACACACACACACACCTCTGCACATTACACACACACACACACACCTCTGCACATTACACACACACACACCTCTGCACATTACACACACACACACCTCTGCACATTACACACACACACACACCTCTGCACATTACACACACACACACACACCTCTGCACATTACACACACACACACACCTCTGCACATAACACACACACACCTCTGCACATTACACACACACACACCTCTGCACATTACACACCACCACACACCTCTGCACATTACACACACACACACCTCTGCACATTACACACACACACACACACCTCTGCACATTACACACACACACACACACCTCTGCACATTACACACACACACACACCTCTGCACATTACACCACACACACACACCTCTGCACATTACACACACACACACACACCTCTGCACATTACACACACACCCACACACCTCTGCACATTACACACACACACACACCTCTGCACATTACACACAACACACACCTCTGCACATTACACACACACACACACTCTGCACATTACACACACACACCTCTGCACATTACACACACACACCTCTGCACATTACACACACACACACACCTCTGCACATTACACACACACACCTCTGCACATTACACACACACACCTCTGCACATTACACACACACCCCTCTGCACATTACACACACACACCTCTGCACATTACACACACACACCTCTGCACATTACACACACACACACCTCTGCACATTACACACACACACCTCTGCACATTACACCCACACACCTCTGCACATTACACACACACACCTCTGCACATAACACACACACACCTCTGCACATTACACACACACACCTCTGCACATTACACACACACACACCTCTGCACATTACACACACACACACACCTCTGCACATTAAACACACACACACACACACCTCTGCACATTACACACACACACACACACCTCTGCACATTACACACACACACACACCTCTGCACATTACACACACCTCTGCACATTACACACACACACACACCTCTGCACATTACACACACACACCTCTGCACATTACACACACACACCTCTGCACATTACACACACACACACACCTCTGCACATTACACACACACACCTCTGCACATTACACACACACACACCTCTGCACATTACACACACACCTCTGCACATTACACACACACCTCTGCACATTACACACACACACACACACCTCTGCACATTACACACACACACCTCTGCACATTACACACACACACACCTCTGCACATTACACACACACACACCTCTGCACATTACACACACACACACACACCCTCTGCACATTACACACACACACACCTCTGCACATTACACACACACACACCTCTGCACATTACACACACACCTCTGCACATTACACACACACACACACCCTGCTGCACATTACACAACACCTCTGCACATTACACACACACCTCTTGCACATTACACACAACACCTCTGCACATTACACACACACAGCCACCCTCTGCACAGTTACACACACACACACCTCTGCACATTACACACACACACACACCTCTGGCACATTTACACACACACACCACCTCTGCACATTACACACACACACACACACTCTGCTTATTACACACACACACACACACTCTGCTTATTACACACACACACACTCTGCACATTACACACACACTCTGCACATTACACACACACACACCTCTGCACATTACACACACTCCTCTGCACATTACACACACACCTCTGCACATTACACACACACACACACTCTGCACATTACACACACACACACCTCTGCACATTACACACACACACACTCTCTGCACATTACACACACACTACACACACACCTCTGCACATTACACACCCCACACACACACACACACCTCTGCACATTACACACACACACACACCTCTGCACATTACACACACGACACACCTCTGCACATTACACACACACACACACCTCTGCACACTTACACACACACACACACCTCTGCACATTACACACACTGCACACACACCTCTGCACATTACACAACACACACACACCTCTGCACATTACACACACACACACCTCTGCACATTACACACACACCTCTGCACATTACACACACACACACCTGCAATTACACAACACAACACCTCTGCCACATTACACACACACCAGCGACAAACACACACGCTCTGCACATTACACATCACACACACACCTCTGCACATTACACACACACACACACCCTTCCCCACATTACACACACACACACACACCTCTGCACATTACACACACACACCTCTGCACATTACACACACACACACACCTCTGCACATTACACACACACACCTCTGCACATTACACACACACACCTCTGCACATTACACACACACACCACACACCTCTGCACATTACACACACACTCTGCACATTACACACACACCTCTGCACATTACACACACACACACCTCTGCACATTACACACACACCTCTGCACATTACACACACACCCACACCTCTGCACATTACACACACACACAACCTCTGCACATTACACACACACACACACACCTCTGCACATTACACACACACACACACACCTCTGCACATTACACACACACACACACCTCTGCACATTACACACACACACACACCTCTGCACATTACACACACACACACACCTCTGCACTTTACACACACACACACCTCTGCACATTACACACACACACACCTCTGCACATTACACACACACACACCTCTGCACATTACACACACACACACACCTCTGCACATTACACACACACACACACCTCTGCACATTACACACACACACACACCTCTGCACATTACACACACACACACACCTCTGCACATTACACACACACCTCTGCACATTACACACACACCTCTGCACATTACACACACACCTCTGCACATTACACACACACACACACCTCTGCACATTACACACACACACACACCTCTGCACATTACACACACACACACACCTCTGCACATTACACACACACACACACACACCTCTGCACATTACACACACACCTCTGCACATTACACACACACCTCTGCACATTACACACACACACACCTCTGCACATTACACACACACACACCTCTGCACATTACACACACACACACCTCTGCACATTACACACACACACACCTCTGCACATTACACACACACAACACCTCTGCACATTACACACACACACCTCTGCACATTACACACACACACCTCTGCACATTACACACACACACCTCTGCACATTACACACACACACACACCTCTGCACATTACACACACACACACCTCTGCACATTACACACACACACACCTCTGCACATTACACACACACACACACACCTCTGCACATTACACACACACACACAACACACACCTCTGCACATTACACACACACACACACCTCTGCACATTACACACACACACACCTCTGCACATTACACACACACACACCTCTGCACATTACACACACACACACACACCTCTGCACATTACACACACACACACACACCTCTGCACATTACACACACACACACACACCTCTGCACATTACACACACACACACCCTCTGCACATTACACACACACACCTCTGCACATTACACACACACACACCTCTGCACATTACACACACACCTCTGCACATTACACACACACCTCTGCACATTACACACACACCTCTGCACATTACACACACCTCTGCACATTACACACACACACACCTCTGCACATTACACACACACACACACCTCTGCACATTACACACACACCTCTGCACATTACACACACACACACACACACCTCTGCACATTACACACACACACACCTCTGCACATTACACACACACACCTCTGCACATTACACACACACACACACACCTCTGCACATTACACACACACACACACCTCTGCACATTACACACACACACACACACCTCTGCACATTACACACACACACACCTCTGCACATTACACACACACACACACACCTCTGCACATTACACACACACCTCTGCACATTACACACACACCTCTGCACATTACACACACACACACACCTCTGCACATTACACACACACACACCTCTGCACATTACACACACACACACACACACCTCTGCACATTACACACACACACACCTCTGCACATTACACACACACACACACACCTCTGCACATTACACACACACACACACACCTCTGCACATTACACACACACACACACACCTCTGCACATTACACACACACTCCTCTGCACATTACACACACACACACACCTCTGCACATTACACACACACACACACCTCTGCACATTACACACACCTCTGCACATTACACACACCTCTGCACATTACACACACACACACCTCTGCACATTACACACACACACCTCTGCACATTACACACACACACACACACCTCTGCACATTACACACACACACACCTCTGCACATTACACACACACCTCTGCACATTACACACACACACACACACACCTCTGCACATTACACACCTCTGCACATTACACACACACACACACCTCTGCACATTACACACACACACACACACCTCTGCACATTACACACACACACACACCTCTGCACATTACACACACACACCTCTGCACATTACACACACACACCTCTGCACATTACACACACACACACACCTCTGCACATTACACACACACACCTCTGCACATTACACACACACACACACCTCTGCACATTACACACACACACACACCTCTGCACATTACACACACACACACACACACACACACCTCTGCACATTACACACACACACACACACACACCTCTCACATTAACAACACACACACACCTCTGCACATTACACACACACACACCTCTGCACATTACACACACACACACCTCTGCACATTACACACACACACACCTCTGCACATTACACACACACACACACACCTCTGCACATTACACACACACCTCTCACATTACACACACACCTCTGCACATTACACACACCTCTGCACATTACACACACACACACACACCTCTGCACATTACACACACACCTCTGCACATTACACACACACCTCTGCACATTACACACACACCTCTGCACATTACACACACACCTCTGCACATTACACACACACCTCTGCACATTACACACACACCTCTGCACATTACACACACACACACACCTCTGCACATTACACACACACACACACCTCTGCACATTACACACACACACACCTCTGCACATTACACACACACACACACACCTCTGCACATTACACACACACCTCTGCACATTACACACACACCTCTGCACATTACACACACACCTCTGCACATTACACACACACACACCTCTGCACATTACACACACACACACACACCTCTGCACATTACACACACACACACACACCCTCTGCACATTACACACACACACACACACCTCTGCACATTACACACACACACACACACCTCTGCACATTACACACACACACACACCTCTGCACATTACACACACACACACACACACCTCTGCACATTACACACACACCTCTGCACATTACACACACACACACACACACCTCTGCACATTACACACACACACACACACCTCTGCACATTACACACACACCTCTGCACATTACACACACACACACACCTCTGCACATTACACACACACACACACACACCTCTGCACATTACACACACACACACCTCTGCACATTACACACACACCTCTGCACATTACACACACACACACACACCTCTGCACATTACACACACACACACACACCTCTGCACATTACACACACACCTCTGCACATTACACACACACACACACACCTCTGCACATTACACACACACACACACACCTCTGCACATTACACACACACCTCTGCACATTACACACACACACACCTCTGCACATTACACACACACACACACACCTCTGCACATTACACACACACACACACACCTCTGCACATTACACACACACACACACCTCTGCACATTACACACACACACACACCTCTGCACATTACACACACACACACACCTCTGCACATTACACACACACCTCTGCACATTACACACACACACACACACACACCTCTGCACATTACACACACACACACACAACTCTGCACATTACACACACACACACACACCTCTGCACATTACACACACACACACCTCTGCACATTACACACACACACCCACCTCTGCACATTACACACACACCTCTGCACATTACACACACACACACACACCTCTGCACATTACACACACACCTCTGCACATTACCCACACACACACACCTCTGCACATTACACACACACACACACCTCTGCACATTACACACACACACACTCTGCACATTACACACACACACACAACCTCTGCACATTACACACAACACCTCTGCAACATTACCACACCCACCTCTGCACATTACACACACAACTTCTGCACATTACCACACACACACCACCTCTGCACATTACACACACACACACACACCTCTGCACATTACACACACACACACACCTCTGCACATTACACACACCTCTGCACATTACACACACACACCTCTGCACATTACACACACACACACACCTCTGCACATTACACACACACACACACACCTCTGCACATTACACACACACACACACCTCTGCACATACACACACACACACACCTCTGCACATTACACACACACACACCTCTGCACATTACACACACACACACACACCTCTGCACATTACAACACACACACACCTCTGCACATTACACACACACACACACACACCTCTGCACATTACACACACACACCTCTGCACATTACACACACACACACCTCTGCACATTACACACACACACACCTCTGCACATTACACACACACACACCTCTGCACATTACACACACACACACACCTCTGCACATTACACACACACACACCTCTGCACATTACACACACACACACCTCTGCACATTACACACACACACCTCTGCACATTACACACACACACACCTCTGCACATTACACACACACACACCTCTGCACATTACACACACACACACACACCTCTGCACATTACACACACACACACACACCTCTGCACATTACACACACACACACCTCTGCACATTACACACACACACACCTCTGCACATTACACACACACACCTCTGCACATTACACACACACACACCTCTGCACATTACACACACACACCTCTGCACATTACACACACACACCTCTGCACATTACACACACACACACACCTCTGCACATTACACACACACACCTCTGCACATTACACACACACACACACACCTCTGCACATTACACACACACACACACACCTCTGCACATTACACACTCACACCTCTGCACATTACACACACACACACACCTCTGCACATTACACACACACACACACCTCTGCACATTACACACACACACCTCTGCACATTACACACACACACACCTCTGCACATTACACACACACCTCTGCACATTACACACACACACACACACCTCTGCACATTACACACACACACACACCTCTGCACATTACACACACACACACACACCTCTGCACATTACACACACACACACCTCTGCACATTACACACACCTCTGCACATTACACACACACACACCTCTGCACATTACACACACACACACCTCTGCACATTACACACACACACACACACCTCTGCACATTACACACACACCTCTGCACATTACACACACACACACCTCTGCACATTACACACACACACACCTCTGCACATTACACACACACACACCTCTGCACATTACACACACACACACCTCTGCACATTACACACACACACCTCTGCACATTACACACACACACACACACCTCTGCACATTACACACACACACACACCTCTGCACATTACACACACACACACCTCTGCACATTACACACACACACACCTCTGCACATTACACACACACACCTCTGCACATTACACACACACACACACCTCTGCACATTACACACACACACCTCTGCACATTACACACACACACACACACACCTCTGCACATTACACACACACACCTCTGCACATTACACACACACACACCTCTGCACATTACACACACACCTCTGCACATTACACACACACACACACCTCTGCACATTACACACACACACACACCTCTGCACATTACACACACACACACACCTCTGCACATTACACACACACACACACACCTCTGCACATTACACACACACACCTCTGCACATACACACACACACACACACACCTCTGCACATTACACACACACACCTCTGCACATTACACACACACACACACCTCTGCACATTACACACACACACCTCTGCACATTACACACACACACACCTCTGCACATTACACACACCTCTGCACATTACACACACACACACCTCTGCACATTACACACACCTCTGCACATTACACACACACACACACACACCTCTGCACATTACACACACACACCTCTGCACATTACACACACACACACCTCTGCACATTACACACACACACCTCTGCACATTACACACACACCTCTGCACATTACACACACACACACCTCTGCACATTACACACACACACCTCTGCACATTACACACACACACACCTCTGCACATTACACACACACACCTCTGCACATTACACACACACACACCTCTGCACATTACACACACACACACCTCTGCACATTACACACACACACACCTCTGCACATTACACACACACACACCTCTGCACATTACACACACACACACCTCTGCACATTACACACACACACACCTCTGCACATTACACACACACCTCTGCACATTACACACACACACCCCGCACCTCTGGACGCCATCTCCCCACATCAACTGGCCCCAGTTCGCCCGGGTCGGCGCCATCTTGTCCCAGCTCACCTGTGCGTCCTTGCAGCGGGAGCCGTTACCGCAGAAAATCCGCGTCCATCCAGAGTTGTTGGGGCGTCGGGAGAGTAGAGCTCGGGGCCGGGTACGGGGTAAGGCCTTGAGAGCCGGGAGCTGGCAGTATGGGCGGGGGCCGGGGCGGGCAGGGGGCGGGAGCGGACTCCGATTACACAGCGAGACTGAAGCCGGCAACCAACATGCAAAATGGCGCCGGGGGCGGCAACTCAAATGTCAATCAAGGGGCGGGCACATAAGCAGCCAATCACAGGTCAGAAAAATATTTCTCATCAATCTGGGCGGGGAAGACAGAGAGGAGCGTCACAAAGGAACACGTGAGTAGAGCAGCCACTCACAGGCCTAGACCAGGAACCGGAAGTAAATTACAGAGGCGTGGCTTTTAGGCTAGTTCTAGATACTGAGTGCCCGGGTAACGTTACTGTCAGCTTAGTATCAGGTTTTGTTTTCATTTGCTTGACTGGCACGCGCCTTATACCCCTGTCGCCCCCTAACTGGCACACGCCTTATACTCCTGTCGCCCCCTAACTGGCACACGCCTTATACTCCTGTCGCCCCCTAACTGGCACGCGCCTTATACCCCTGTCACCCCCCTAACTGGCACGCGCCTTATACCCCTGTCACCCCCCTAACTGGCACGCGCCTTATACCCCTGTCGCCCCCTAACTGGCACACGCCTTATACTCCTGTCGCCCCCTAACTGGCACACGCCTTATACCCCTGTCGCCCCCTAACTGGCACACGCCTTATACCCCTGTCGCCCCCTAACTGGCACACGCCTTATACTCATGTCGCCCCCTAACTGGCACACGCCTTATACTCCTGTCGCCCCCTAACTGGCACACGCCTTATACCCCTGTCGCCCCCTAACTGGCACACGCCTTATACTCATGTCGCCCCCTAACTGGCACACGCCTTATACTCCTGTCGCCCCCTAACTGGCACGCGCCTTATACCCCTGTCACCCCCTAACTGGCACGCGCCTTATACCCCTGTCGCCCCCTAACTGGCACACGCCTTATACTCATGTCGCCCCCTAACTGGCACACGCCTTATACTCCTGTCGCCCCCTAACTGGCACACGCCTTATACCCCTGTCGCCCCCTAACTGGCACACGCCTTATACTCCTGTCGCCCCCTAACTGGCACGCGCCTTATACTCCTGTCGCCCCCTAACTGGCACGCGCCTTATACCCCTGTCACCCCCCCTAACTGGCACGCGCCTTATACCCCTGTCACCCCCTAACTGGCACGCGCCTTATACCCCTGTCGCCCCCTAACTGACACGCGCCTTATACCCCTGTCGCCCCCTAACTGGCACACGCCTTATACTCATGTCGCCCCCTAACTGGCACACGCCTTATACTCATGTCGCCCCCTAACTGGCACACGCCTTATACTCCTGTCGCCCCCTAACTGGCACGCGCCTTATACCCCTGTCACCCCCCTAACTGGCACGCGCCTTATACTCCTGTCGCCCCGTAACTGACACGCGCCTTATACCCCTGTCACCCCCCTAACTGGCACACGCCTTATACTCCTGTCACCCCCCTAACTGGCACGCGCCTTATACTCCTGTCGCCCCGTAACTGACACGCGCCTTATACCCCTGTCACCCCCCTAACTGGCACACGCCTTATACCCCTGTCGCCCCCTAACTGGCACACGCCTTATACTCCTGTCGCCCCCTAACTGACACGCGCCTTATACTCCTGTCGCCCCCTAACTGGCACGCGCCTTATACCCCTGTCACCCCCCTAACTGGCACGCGCCTTATACCCCTGTCACCCCCCTAACTGGCACGCGCCTTATACCCCTGTCGCCCCCTAACTGGCACGCGCCTTATACTCCTGTCGCCCCCTAACTGGCACGCGCCTTATACCCCTGTCACCCCCCTAACTGGCACGCGCCTTATACCCCTGTTGCCCCTTAACTGGCACGCGCCTTATACCCCTGTCGCCCCCTAACTGGCACGCGCCTTATACCCCTGTCGCCCCTAACTGGCACGCGCCTTATACCCCTTTCACCCCTAACTGGCACGCGCCTTATACCCCTGTAACCCCTAACTGTCACCCTGTACCATACATATATATTTTGTTATAAATGTCACTCAAATTGAACAAAATAGGCATTTTCCAGCAATTTCACTTTGGGATCAAACCCAAATCTCCCACAGCTATCTCACAGACCCCTCTACACATCACAAGGAAGTTGTTTCTTATTCAGATTTTTTTTGTCAGACTGCTTTAAATTGACTTTAAAATAAAAATATAGGTTGTATTTAAATAATAATACGATTCATATAATGAGGTGGAATCCATTTATACAAGAATTGGATATACAAACTGGAACAAAAAGGGCATACGTTGGCACCAATACAAATATTACTATTTTGAATAAGTAACAGATATTTTCAAAGGGTTAATAACCATTAGGCCACTGATTTCACTATGAATATATACAGGGTAGATCCACTCCATGACAAGCAATTGTTTTTAGCTTGGCCCAATGGTGTTATGGGCACAGCAATTGATGCCAACACTGGCATAGGAGCTCTAATTCTCATTTTTTAATAACTAACTGATATTTTCAAAGGGTTAATAACCATTGGGCCACTGATTTCACTATGAATATATACAGGGTAGATCCCCCTCCATGACATGCAATTGTTTTTAGCCTGGCCCAATGGTGTTTTGGGTACAGAAATTGATGCCAACCCTGGCATAGGTGCTCTAATTCTCATTTTTGAATAAGTAACAGATATTTTCAAAGGGTTAATAACCATTGGGTCACTGATTTCACTATGAATATATACAGGGTAGATCCCCTCCATGACATACAATTGTTTTTAGCCTGGCCCAATAGTGTTTTGGGCACAGAAATTGATGCCAACACTGGCATTGGTGCTGTAATTACCAGTTTTGAATAAGTAAGTGATATTTTTAAAGGGTTAATAACCATTGGTGTCAGGGTGCCAGGAATCAGACTGAGACGAGAAGTGCAAAAAATAATCACACCTTTATTAATAGCAAAAAATAATAAAAAGTCCACAAGTCAAATAAGCGAATAGTCAGACGAGCCGGAATCAGGAACAAGGAAAACAGCAGAGTCAGGAACAAGCCAGGGATCAGGAACCAAGAAGGACGTCAGACAGCCAGGTAATACACAGGAACTCTCACAAACAGGTCTGAGACAACGCAAAGGCAAAGCATACTGAACAGAGGCCCTTTAAATAATAAGTGATGACATCACAATTCTGAGACTGCATCCTGTCTCACATGGATGATGCACACCAGTCTGGCCAATAAAGGAAGTGTAGGAAATGAGCAGCATCCCCCACAATGCACCATAGTCAGGAAGAGAGGTGAGTAAAATGGCTGCCAGCAGCACATGGCAAACAAAACAGGGAAAAAGCCCTGACACATTGGGCCACTGATTTCAGCATGAATATATACAGGGTATATCCCCCTCTATGACATGCAATTGTTTTAGCCTGGCCCAATGGTGTTTTGGGCACAGAAATTGATGCCAACACTGGCATTGGTGCTGTGATTACCATTTTTGAATAAGTAACAGATATTTTAAAAGGGTTAATAACCATTGGGCCACTGATTTCACTATGAATATATACAGGGTAGGTCCCCCTGCATGACATGTTTCATGCCACTCTAGCCGTTGCTAGGGGCGCAGCGTCTCCTTCCCTGATTGTTGCCAGGGGCAGTGTCGGCTCAGATGCGTGTGGCGCTGACGTCATCACTGCACGTTCCTGATGCCGGTCAGACCTCAGTGGCGCGAATCCTGCGTCTATTTAAACTTTCCACAATCTAGCTGTCACTGCCCAAGTATAGGTGTTACTTTGTGTAGTCCTAGGGGTGACAGATCGTTCTTTCTAAGTGCCTAAATACCGTTACTGAACCTGCCTGCCTGACTACTATCCTGCCTTAACCCTTAAACTGCTGGATTGATTACTGATGCTGAACCTGCTTGTCTGACTACTCTAACTGCCTTAACCCTCAATCTGCTGGACTGCTTTACTGTTGCCAAACCCTGCCTGCCTGACCATTCTAGTGGTTATCCTTGGACTGCTTTGCCGTTGCCAAACCCTGCCTGCCTGCCTGACCATTCTAATGGTTCATCCTTGGACTATTCTGCTGTTGCCGCTGGGGACTGTCCTGCCTGTGGCGAGTGCCACCTTCCTCATCTCACTAACTTTCTCTGCTCTGGGATATTCCCTATCATTCCGTCTCGACGCCGGGATAACAAGACTACTGGCCGAGTTTGGTCTGATAGAGGAGTATCCCACGAGCGTTACATTATACTTGGGCCATACAGCCAGATGAAGTGGCACAAGCTGTTTATCTTCAGGGACAAATGTTGGGAACCCATACCACACAGTTGCAGAATATAGATTCCACGTTAGAGGCTATTACCGCTCAACTCTCCTTACTAGTTGCAGCGAGGGATGCCGCTCCTGTTACTACATCACCAGCCCCTACTCCTAGTGCTGTGATTTCTTCCTCTGCTTCTGGAAGTATACCCCGGATACCCTTGCCTGACAAGTATGAAGGTACTACTGATAGCAGGGGCTTTCTAAACCAATGCAGGCTGCAACTCCGCAATGATCTTTACACCTTTCAGTCTCATCAGTCAAGGGTCACCTAATCATTTCCTTGCTAAAGGACAAGGTCTCTCCCCTTTTGGAACAGAACGCTACACTCCTGCATGATGCTGATGAGTTAATTTCTGCTTTATCTTCTGTGTTTGGGACTTCTGGCCGTAACTCTGCTGCAGAATATTCTCTCCTGGATCTACGCCAAGGCAATGAAACTGTGGCACAATTTGCCATCAAGTTCCGCACCTTGGCACTTGAAACCACTTGGGATGGCAGTGCTCTCAAGGCAGCCTTAAGGAGGGGTCTCCATGAACGCATCAAAGATGAACTCCCTTATCGTGATATTCCTTCTTCTTTGGATGACTTTATAGCGCTTTGTATCAATCTGGACTCTCGCTTTCAGGAAAGACAAGCCGAGAGATGCAGAACAAGAAGGGTCCTTCGCTCCCATCCTCCTATTCGCCCAGTTTCGGCAGCATCCCCTACCCCTTCAGCAGCTCCAGTTACCTCAGTAGAGGAACCCATGGATCTCTCCTCCTTCAAACCTTCAGAGTCTGAAAGGCAGAGAAGAAGGAGACTGAGACTATGTTTTTATTGTGGTTTTAGCACCCACCAACTAAAGGACTGTGACATTCGGCCGGGAAAAGCCAATGCTTAGGGGATAATACTGAGGTACCTCTAAGCATGATCTCAACTAAATCCCCTCACTCCTTTCGGATCCTGGTACCTCTTACCCTTACCTTCCTTCAAAATACTGTCCACACTTAAGCCTTCATTGATTCAGGGCCAGCCGGAAACTTCCTGGATCACTGTTTTATGATTCAAGCTGGTTTGCCTCTTCTGCAGAAAAGACATTGTCTTAAAATAACTACCCTGGATGGCACCTGTTACGGTTGCCTCCAGGCTGGCTGGAAGTTGGACCGTAGAAAAGGATGCTCCTAGCGCTCACCAAAGAATCATCAGCAACGTAGTCAGCAATCCCTGTAGTGATAGAAGCTGTATCCTACAAACATGAGTCAAAGCTGCAAGTTAGAGGGTCAAAAATAGGTCTGATGTGCTGGAGCACACAGCCTGCTTTTTATTGAGGTTACATGCAAACAGGACACTCTCAGGGGGAGGCATAAAATCCCCCATCACACATTTGATATTAGATAGAGAGACACTCCCTTTGACAGGCCACAACATTACTTCAGCAGATAACATTACACACAATAAAACAATGCAGTCCACCTTATCACTAGCAGTCTGATTAGACAATGGTAAGGTTTATCACTAAACCTAATTAGAGCTGATCCCAGCAAACTTGTATTTAGAATTGAACAAAATTAACTATTAATGGCACACAATGAAACTGAACCAAGTGGGAGAAAGCCAGGGACAAGTCATTTCACAGGTCTGGGGACATAGTCTTAAAGGGGCATTGTTCACCAAAGTCACAATATGTCCCCAGACGGTTCTTAAAGGGCCATAAACACCCAATAAATGTTAATATACTCTCAGGGGCACAATCTTCCAGGGGCCATAGTCATGAGGAAGGATGCTGGCAAATAGGCTTCTCCAAAATCCAGGGAAGCAGGGCAATTTTCCATTTAAAGGGCCAGTTACAAATAGCAGTTTGTAACATATCTCCCCTTTTGGAGGGAGACTAACCAGGCACCTGACCTTCTGTCGGTTAGTGCCTAAGTTAGTCTCGCAACCCACCCACAAATAAACATTAGCAGCAACGTAGCCCCCCTACAATAAGTAGTACTGGCCTGTAGGTTCCAGATTGTAGGATGAAAGTGTAGCATCCTCTGCCTTCCTGGCGCAGCTGGGCAAATAGCTGGTGGTACTTTGGGGGCAGAGGCCAGCGGCACTCTGCCCTGGTGCCAGCGCTTCTGCTGGGGTGAGGGGTTTGCAGGCCAGTCCTGTAACAAGGGGGTCTGTAGGGCAGAGACCAGCAGCGCTCTGTCCTGATGCCAGCTCTTCTGCTGGGGTGAGGGGTTTGCAGGCCAGCCCTGTAACAAGGGGGTCTGTAGGGCAGAGGCCAGCAGCGCTCTGTCCTAATGCCAGCTCTTCTGCTGGGGGCATTGGGGCATAGTCCTGCCCGGTGGCAAAGGGAACGTGGGGGTTAACATCTCCACTGTTAACCCTGGGCCCAAGTTAGGAGTTAGCTGGAGAATGGAGACTGGGCTCCCAATCCACTGCATCTCACTCTGCTGATGGGGGACAGGAGCAACTGTCTCTGCCCCCTGTGCTGTAAGTGCAGAGACCACGGTCCCATCTGCATGGTTGTGGGGCTTACTGTCTCCCCCTGGTGCGTTAAGCTGCCGCTGGGGAGAGGGGGTTACAAGTTCCTCTCCCATACATACTTCCAGCCGCTGGGGAATGGAGTCTGGGCTCACAATTCCCTGCATATTCCTCTGCTGCTGGGGGACAGGACCAACTGTCTCTACCCCCTGTAACTCAGCCTGCCGCTGGGGAATGGAGTCTGGGCTCCCAATTCCCTGCAATTCACTCTGCTGCTGGGGGACAGGACCAACTGTCTCTGCCCCCTGTAACTCAGCCTGCCGCTGGGGAATGGAGTCTGGGCTCCCAATTCCCTGCAATTCACTCTGCTGCTGGGAGACAGGAGCAACTGTCTCTGCCCCCTGTGCTGGAAGTGCAGAGACCACGGTCCCATCTGCACGGTTGTGGGGCTTACTGTCTCCCCCTGGTGCGTTAAGCTGCCGCTGGGGAGAGGGGGTAACAAGCTCCTCTCCCATACATACTTCCAGCCGCTGGGGAATGGAGTCTGGGCTCACAATTCCCTGCATATTCCTCTGCTGCTGGGGGACAGGACCAACTGTCTCTGCCCCCTGTAACTCAGCCTGCCGCTGGGGAATGGAGTCTGGGCTCCCAATTCCCTGCAATTCACTCTGCTGCTGGGGGACAGGACCAACTGTCTCTGCCCCCTGTAACTCATTTTCTCGCTGGAGAGCAGGTGTCCATACCCCCAAACTCCACAGTTGGCGCTCAAAGGCTCGTGCCACTTCGTTCTCAGTAGCCAATTTTCGGATGATTCGACTGACTACCTCCTGCGCAGGGTCTGGACCATATCGGACTAGCCGCCTCTTTACCTCTGGAACGAAATCAGCGCCCTCATAGCGACGGATCAGGTTGAGGTGCTCTTCACAGGGTTCTGACCAGTGTCTTGTCAGCTCCATGCTGCTGTAGGTAGGGACGCTGCGCAGTGGCTAGCGTTGCCCTCAATAACTCTCCTACGATACCAGTGCTGTTGTGGTGCTGCTCCTTGCGCTAGGACGCTATCCCACCGCTGCCGCCAAATGATACGGTTGCCTCCAGGCTGGCTGGAAGTTGGACCGTAGAAAAGGATGCTCCTAGCGCTCACCAAAGAATCATCAGCACCGTAGTCAGCAATCCCTGTAGTGATATAAGCTGTATCCTACAAACATGAGTCAAAGCTGCAAGTTAGAGGGTCAAAAATAGGTCTGATGTGCTGGAGCACACAGCCTGCTTTTTATTGAGGTTACATGCAAACAGGACACTCTCAGGGGGAGGCATAAAATCCCCCATCACACATTTGATATTAGATAGAGAGACACTCCCTTTGACAGGCCACAACATTACTTCAGCAGATAACAAGTTACACACAATAAAACAATGCAGTCCACCTTATCACTAGCAGTCTGATTAGACAATGGTAAGGTTTATCACTAAACCTAATTAGAGCTGATCCCAGCAAACTTGTATTTAGAATTGAACAAAATTAACTCTTACAGGCCCATTTATCAAGCTCCGTACGGAGCTTGAAGGGCCGTGTTTCTGGCGAGTCTTCAGACTCGCCAGAAACACAACTGATGAAGCAGCGGTCTAAAGACCGCTGCTCCATAACCCTGTCCGCCTGCTCTGAACAGGCGGACAGGAATCGCCGGACATTAACCCGATCGAATACGATCGGGTTGATTGACAGCTGCCTGCTGGTGGCCGATTGGCCGCGAGTCAGCAGGGGGCGGCGTTGCACCAGCAGCTCTTGTGAGCTGCTGGTGCAATGTTAAATGCGGAGAGCGTATTGCTCTCCGCATTTAGCAAGGTCTTGCGGACCTGATCCGCAGTGTCGGATCAGGTCCGCAAGCCCTTTGATAAATGGGCCTGTTAATGGCACACAATGAAACTTAACCAAGTGGGAGAAAGCCAGGGACAAGTCATTTCACAGGTCTGGGGACATAGTCTTAAAGGGGCATTGTTCACCAAAGTCACAATATGTCCCCAGACGGTTCTTAAAGGGCCATACACACCCAATAAAAGTTAATATACTCTCAGGGGCACAATCTTCCAGGGGCCATAGTCATGAGGAAGGAGGCTGGCAAATAGGCTTCTCCAAAATCCAGGGAAGCAGGGCAATTTTCCATTTAAAGGGCCAGTTACAAATAGCAGTTTGTAACAGCACCCCCATGGGTTCGGGCGTGATCCATTTTGAGTCAGCACCCCTGACCCTGACTGTGGGAGTCCTCCACACTGAACAGCTGCAGTTTGAGGTCATTCATTCCCCAGCATAGCCTGTCATCCTTGTTCTTCGGGTACACAATCTACAGTTCGACTGGGCTGTGGGACAACTGGCCTCCTGGGGTACCTCCTGTTGCCACTCCTGCCTTGCTAAAGTCATTCCTCTGCCCCGTATTCCCATAGCCAGTATACAGACTCCTTCAAACCTTCCTTCAGTATACACAGACTTCGCGGATGTGTTTGAGAAAAAAGCAGCTGACGTGCTGCCACCCCACCGTCCTTATGATTGCAAGATCAATCTCTTTCCCGGAACCCCACTTCCTAAAGGGAGGACTTATACACTCTTCAAGGCTGAAACCAAAACCATGGAGGAGTACATCCAAGAGAACCTAGCTAAAGGTTTCATTCGCCCTTCCTCCTCTCCTGCTGGGGCTGGCTTCTTTTTTGTCAGTAAGAAGGATGGTTGGCTCAGACCCTGCATTGACTTACAGGGCCTTGAACAACATAACCATCAAGAATCGCTATCCCATACCATTAATCACTGAACTGTACGACTCACTCCAGGATGCTCGCTTTTTCACCAAATTGGATTTAAGTGGGACATACAATCTGATTCACATCTATCCAGGCCACGAATGGAAGACCGCTTTTAACACAGATCTGGGCCTTACGAATACCTTGTAATGCCCTTTGGGCTGTGTAACGTCCCTGCAGTCTTCCAGGCATTTGTCAACGATGTCTTCCTCAACCGCACTGTCATTGTTTATCTGGATGATATCCTTGTTTTCTCTTCCACTTTAGAGGAGCATCATAGGCACGTGAGACAGGTGCTTCTTTGTCTCAGAGACAATTCTTTAGTAGCCAAGCTAAAAAAGTGTGAGTTTGATCAAGTTCAGATCCAATTCCTTGGTTATGTCATCTCGAACAAGGGTTTTGCCATGGATCCTGCTAAACTCACCGCAGTACTCGAATGGCCTCAACCTACCTCTTTATAGGAATTGCAGAGGTTCTTGGGATTCTCCAGTTATTACTGCAAGTTTGTAAAGAACTTTTCTCAAACAGTCGCTCCTCTCACTGAATTGACAAAACGGAACAAAGACTGCAAACATTGGCCTCCTGAGGCCATAAATGCTTTCTCTTTTCTGAAAAAGGCTTTCTGTTCAGCTCCTGTGCTCCACCATCCTGATCCTGACCTACAGTTCACTTTAGAGGTTGATGCCTCCGAGATAGGGGCTGGAGCTGTTCTTACCCATAGGGACCCTTTGACTTCCAAATTACACCCTGTAGCCTTTTTATCTAAACGCTTTACTCCTGCTGAGAGGAACTATGATGTGGGTAATTGTGAACTCTTAGCCATTTAGATGGCCTTGACTATATGGCGTCATTGGTTAGAGGGCACCGCCAATCCAATTCAGATTCTCACCGACCACAAGAATCTGACTTACCTAGATACTGCTCATCGACTCAATCCTTGACAGGCCAGGTGGGCCTTGTTCTTTTCCCGTTTTAAATTTGTGGTCTCTTATCTTCCTGGGACGAAGAACAAGAAGGCGGATGCCCTTTCCCTTCAGTTCCCTCACTCAAGTGATTCCTCAGAAGCTCCTATTGAACACATCATACCCCCCCTCCTGTGTGGTTGCTCAACTCAATTCCACCCTTCTGCAAAGATTTCAACGTGCTCAGTCTAGTAAACCTCCTGGTGCCCCCATGGCCTCCGATATCCTCTTTGTACCCCTGAACCTGCGTATCCCTGTGCTAGCCTGGGCTCATGATAGCAAACTCTCAGGACATCCTGGTTCGACTAGGACTTTCAAGCGTCTTTCCCAACATGTTTGGTGGCCTACTATGAAGTCTGACGCTCAGGATTATGTGAAAGCCTGCACAATTTGTGCTGCCAACAAGACTCCTCGATCATTGCCTCCTGGCTTGCTCCAACCATTGTCCAATCCAAAACAACCATGGACACACATAACAATGGACTTCATTGTGGACCTTCCTTCTTCCGACCATCATACAGTTATCTGGGTCGTGGTGGACCACTTTTCCAGACTGGCTCACTTCTTACCCCTAACCAAACTGCCTTCTGTGCAAGAATTATTGTCTCTTTTTCTCTTGCATGTAGTACGACTTCATGGCATTCCTGTGAATATTGTTTCCGACAGAGGTTCACAGTTTATCTCTGCCTTTTGGAGAGCCTTTTGTAAGTTGATTGGAACCACTGTTTCCTTGTCGTCTGGCTACCATCCTCAGACCAATGGACTAACAGAGAGCAAACCAGGATCTTGAAGCCTACCTTAGAGCCTTTGTCAACGCTCACCATACCAACTGATTTGAGTTGCTACCCCTAGCTGAGCTGGCAAGAAACACACATTGGCACTCTTCTCTTCGGTGTTCTCAGTTTCAAGCTGCAGCAGGGTATCAACCTTGTGTCTTCCCTTTTTCAGCTCAGTTCACTGGGGTCCCTGCCGCAGACCGACACGTCACTGAACTCACCACTGACTGGCAACACATTCGTTCTCAGCTGTGTTTAGCTGTCTCTAGATATAAGTAGTTTGCTGATCATCATAGGGCTTCTGTACATGCCATTCCAGTGGGTGAACATGTTTGGATCTCTACTCAACATATTTGTCTACGTCAACCCTGTCACAAATTGGGGCCTAGGTTTATCTGTCCTTACAAGGTCCTGAAAAGACTGTCTCCTGTTGCCTACAAAGTGGCTTTGCCAAAAACCCTACACATACATCCAGTCTTCCACATCTCACTACTTAAACCTTACATCAAGACTAGATATACCCGGCTCCGAGCTCCTCCACTCCTAGACCGTGGTGACCCCGAATATGAGGTAGCTAAGATCCTGGACTCCAGATACAGGCGCAGACAGCTTCAGTAACTGATACATTGGAAGGGTTACTCTGTGGCGGATCGTTCCTGGGTTCCTGCCATGATGTGCATGCTCCATCTCTGGTCTCCAGGTTCCATGCTGCTCATCCTTCCACGCCGACTCTGGTTCCCAGAGGGGACCCTTGACAGGGGGGCTATGTCACGCCACGCCACTCTAGCCCTTGCTAGGGGCGCAGCATCTCCTTCTTTGCTCGTTACCAGGAGTAGTGTCGGCTCAGATGCGTGCGGCGCTGATGTCATCGCCGCACGCTTCTGATGCTAGTCAGACCTCAGTGGCGATCTTTCTCAGTGCCTAAATACAGTTACTGAACCTGCCTGCCTGACTACTCTCTTGCCTTAACCCTTAAACTGCTGGATTGATTAATGTTGCTTAACCTGCCTGTCTGACTACTCTACCTGCCTTAACCCTCAATCTGCTGGACTGCTTTGCTGTTGCCAAACCCTGCCTGTCTGACCATTCTAGTGGTTCATCCTTGGACTGCTCTGCTGTTGCCGCTGAGGACTGTCCTGCCTGTGGTGAGTGCCGCCTTCCTCATCTCACTAACTTTCTCTGCACTGGGATATTCCCTATCATTCCGGCTCGCTGCCGGGATAACAAGACTACTGGGCGAGTTTGGTCTGATAGAGGAGTATCCCATGAGCGTTACAACATGCAGTTGTGTATAGCCTGGCCCAATGGTGTTTTGGGCACAGAAATGAATGCCAATCCTGGCATAGATGCTGTAATTCCCATTTTTTAATAAGTAACTGATATTTTCAAAGAGTTAATAACCATTTGGCCACTGATTTCACTATGAATATACACACGGTAGATCCCCCTCCATGAAATGTTTTTTTTTTTAGCCTGGCCCAATGGAGTTTTGGGCAGAGAAATTTATGCTAACACTAGCATACTTGCTATAATTACCATTGTTAAACAAGTAACTCATATTTTCAAAAGGTTAATGACCATTGGGCCACTGATTTTACTGTTAATATATGGTGTTTTACTCTAGAGCTCTGAGCTATATAGTAGCCTTCCTAGAGTTTCATAGCAAACTCAATGGTAGTCATTCGGGGAAGTGTTTATTATTTCTCATGGTGATTATCCATATCATAAGAGGACAAATGATGCCTTGAGGCTATCTATCAAGCCGTCAACTTCATTGCATTCAACGGCACCAATACGCTCACCTAACATCACGATCTCCATATTTATAAAAAAAAAGCCAGCAAAAAGCCACGCACCAAGTACGGGGCGATGAGCAGCGGACTGTTGTTAACTAACAGTCATCAATCTCGCTGCTATTCGGCTTTTTACCAACTTTATTTAAACCCTGTCACTAAACACTGCCACTATACTAAAATGTTTAACCCCTGTCCCGCCGCTCCCCGACCCTGCCGCAACCTAAATAAAGTTATTAACCACTATCTTGCCGCTCCCGGACCCCACTGCAACTAAATAAAAGTATTAACCCCTAAACCCCTGGCCTCCCACATCACCACCACTAACTAAACCTATTAACCCCTAAACCGCCATCCCCCCACATCGCCATAAACTAAATTAAGCTATTAACCCCTAAACCTAACAACCTGCTAACTTTAACTATTAATTAACCTACCCTAACTATTATACTAATTAAATTAACTATATTACATATTAAAAAAAACTAACCCTACTCAAATGATTTAAATCTACAATAAAAAATTACTAAGTTACAAAAGAAAAAAACTAAGGTACAAAAACAAACACTAAGTTACAAAAAGAAAACCACAGTATCAAAAATAAAAACGAATTACACCTAATCTAATAGCCCTATCAAAATAAAAAAAGCTCCCCCAAAATAAATAAAAAAACCCTAGCCTACAATAAACTACCAATGGCCCTTAAAAGGGCCTTTGCAGGGCATTGCCCCAAAGAAATCAGCTCTTTTACCTGTAAAGAAAAAAATTTAATTTATGCTTACCTGATAAATTACTTTCTTTTACGATTTGACGAGTCCACGGATTTCATCCTTACTTGTGGGATATTAACCTCCTTCTAACAGGAAGTGGCAAAGAGCACCACAGCAGAGCTGTATATATAGCCCCTCCCCTTCCCCTCCACCCTCAGTCATTCGGCCGAAGGTTATAGGAAGAGAAAAGGAAAGGCTAAAAAGGTGCAGAGGTGACTGAAGTTTTCAAAAAATAAAATAAACCTGTCTTAAAATAACAGGGTGGGCCGTGGACTCGTCATATCGTAAAAGAAAGTAATTTATCAGGTAAGCATAAATTTAGTTTTCTTTTACAAAGATATGACGAGTCCATGGATTTCATCCTTACTTGTGAGAAACCAATACCAAAGCAATAGGACACGGATGAAAGGGAGGGACAAGACAGGAACTTAAACGGAAGGCACCACTGCTTGAAGAACCTTTCTCCCAAAGATAGCCTCAGAAGAAGCAAAAGTATCAAATTTGTAAAATTTGGAAAAAGTGTGAAGGGACGACCAAGTCGCAGCCTTACAAATCTGTTCCACAGATGCATCGTTTTTAAAAGCCCATGTGGAAGCCACAGCCCTAGTAGAATGAGCCGTAATTCTTTCAGGAGGCTGCTGTCCAGCAGTCTCATATGCCAGGTGGATGATACTTCTCAGCCAAAAAGAAAGAGGTAGCCGTAGCTTTCTGACCCCTACGCTTTCCAGAATAAATAATGAAGATGATTGACGGAAATCCTTAGTTGCCTGTAAGTAAGACTTTAAGGCACGGACCACGTCCAAGTTATGTAACAGACGCTCCTTAGAAGAAGGATTAGGACACAAGCAAGGAACAACAATTTCCTGATTAATATTCTTATTCGAAACAACCTTAGGAAGGAACCAAGGTTTGATACGTAAAACCACCATATCAGAATGAAATATGAGATAAGGCGAATCACACTCTCTTCGAGCAGAAGAAATAGCAACCAAAAACAACTTTACAAGATAATAGTTTAATATCTATGGAATTCATAGGTTTAAACAGAACCCCTTGCAGAACTTGAAGAACTAAATTCAAACTCCAGGGAGGAGTAATAGGTCTAAATACAGGCTTAATTCTAGATAGAGCCTGACAAAAAGACTGAACATCTGATACATTTGCCAAATGTTTTTGAAACAGAATTGACAAAGCGAAATTTGTCCCTTTAAGGAACTTGCTTATAACCCTTTCTCCAATCCTTCTTGGAGAAAAAGACAAAATCCTAGGAATCCTAACTTTACTCCATGAGTAACCCTTGGATTCACACCAAAAAGATATTTACGCCATATCTTATGATAGATTTTTCTAGTGACAGGCTTTCTAGCCTGTATCAAAGTATTGATGACCGAATCAGAGAATCCTCGCTTCGATAAAATCAAGCGTTCAATCTCCACGCAGTCAGTTGCAGAGAAATTAGATTTGGATGTTGGAAAGGACCTTGAATCAGAAGGTTCTGTCTCAACGGAAGTTTCCACGGTGGCAGAGAGGATATGTCCACTAGATCCGCATACCAAGTCCTGCGTGGCCACGCAGACGCTATCAAGATCACTGAAGCTCTCTCCTGTTTGATTCGAGCAAGGAGAGGAAACGGCGGAAACCCATAAGCTAGGCTGAACAACCAAGGTACTGCCAAGGTGTAATGAATGAATTCACTGTATCAATTCAATCCTTTGTATGGATCACAACTGTGGATGTTAGGTTTTGTATCACTTAGCTGTAAATTAACATATGGATAAATGTTAATTTTAGGGCACAAAGTGAGTTTATATAGAATTCACAAACTTGAATTAATATGTGAATAGGTGTAGAATCTCTCACTATGTTTATACTTGCAAATTAATAAAGTATAAATTTTCCACACTGGAAAAATAGCAATGAAGATTTTATGCTGGTAATATAATTCTAAGTACAGCCAAAATGTTTAGGAAACCACTGAGACCACACTACCTGCATATAGAGTTTAGCAGGGAAATGTTCTGTGGCAGCAGAGCGTGTGAATCAGTGAGACAGGCTGAGACAGAACGGTTGAACAGCTGATATGAAGCCTGCTTGTAAGCTGAGCCATCTGGAATAGTTGTGAAGTCACTGATTAAGAATGTCTTGCAGTGAGCAGCTCCCTGTTTGTTGAAACTTGCAATGCAGAGTGGCAGTTGAATTAGAGGTAAACAGCTTACCGGGAAATGTAACAGTATCAATCTTGCAAATTGTGACAAGCAGGTCACGCTGTTGTAGTGTCAATAAATCACTTGATAAACTTCAGCAGTCGCGGAGCAGAAGTAGCAAGTTCTGCCTAGGCAGAAAGCAATCCAGTTTCCTAGTAGAAATTCAGGTTAACGATTTAGGAATAAACTTTCTAAGGTTTGAAATAGCAGGAGCACAAAACATGTGCAGGTAGGTCAGTTAGGTTAATTTCTTAATCACTAAGCACCTGGCTGGCCTCAAGAGTAACTTTAAATAGGTTAAGGGGTTGGCCTGAGTTTGTAAAGGTGGTATAGAGAGATTACAGCTTTCTGTAAAGGTGGAACAGAATCCCTGACAGAATGCCCCCTTCAGGCATGCCATCCCACGGCTTGCATGCGTGGTCTTTCGGCATTCCTTCGATGGAACTGAGAGATAAGTCTTGGGGCATTGACATGGTTAACGGGTTTCCCATGTGTCCTCATCAGAGGAATATCCTTTCCACCTAACCAGGTACTGAAGTTGACCCCTGTTGATGCGTGAGTCTAGTATGTTACCTACTTCATAAATATTATCCTCTAGAATTTGTGTTTTTGGAGGTAATACTTGGGTGCTGTTAATACCTGCTGGTTTTAGTGAGGATACATGAAAGGTGGGATGTATACTTAATGATGAGGGTAAGCGAAGGGTTATAGCATTTTGATTGACGACTTTAATAATCTGGAAGGGTCCAACAAACAGAGTAGCTAACTTCTTACTGGGAAGTTGTAGTTTTAGATTTTTCGTGGAAAGCCAGGCCCAATCTCCTATGGAATATTGTGGAGATGGTCTTCGTCTGAGGTCGTAGTATTTCTTTTGTACAGCTTGAGCTGTCTGGAGGTTTTCTTGAAGTAACTTCCAATTCTCGTGTAAATGGTCAGCTAAATCTTCAACGTTTGGATTACAACAGGATTCCGTTGTTGTTAAGACCATCTTTGAGTGGAATGCGTAATTTGTGTAGAAAGGTGTCATTTTGCTAGAGGAGTTAAGGGAGTTGTTGTAAGCAAATTCAGCTAGAGAGAGGTATTTATTCCAATCCCCCTGATGGTAGGTGCAGTAACACCTCAAGTACTGTTCAAGCCACTGGTTTAATCGTTCCGTTTGGCCATTAGTCTGGGGGTGGTAAGCAGTACTATAATGATGGTCGATTTGGAGTTTCTGGCATAAGTTTCTCCAAAAACAAGAGGTGAACTGTGTGCCTCTATCGGTGGTGAGAATCTCTGGAATTCCATGGTGCTTTACTACATTATCAATGAACAACTGAGCTGTTTCGGCTGAGGTTGGGAGTTTGTGGTGAGGTACAAAATGAGCCATTTTAGTGAAGAGGTCTATTATAACCAAGACTGTATTCATTCCGGCTGAAGTAGGTAATTCAACAATGAAGTCTAGGCCTAAGTGAGTCCAAGGTCTTCCAGGGACTGGTATCGGCATGAGTAATCCGTATGGGGGTCTTTTTTGGATTTTGATGTGATACATCTAGTACAAGCCTGTACATAGAGGCGAATCTCAGGAGCCATTCCTGACCACCAGTAAGCCCTACTTATCAGCTCTTGAGTTCTCTGGATCCCAGGGTATAATGAGAGAGGAGTATCATGATGTTCTCTAATGATGTATTGTCTTAAAGTAGTCGGAACATACAACTTATTTTGTTTGTAGTAGAGACCATCCGATCCTATACGTAGATCAGGTGGAATTCCTGTTCATTTTGCAAGGCTTTTTTAAACTTGGAAGCTGTGGTGGTAATGCTTCCAATGTATGAGTCGTGTGGAATTATAGCCGAAGGGTTTTCGCTACAATCGGGTTTAGGGTCTCTACGGGATAAAGCATCTGCCTTACCATTACGAGAGGCTGGCCTATATACTATCTGGAATAGGAATCTACTGAACTAGAGACGCCACCTCACTTGTCTTGAGGAAAGAGTCTTATTCCTTTGTAAATATTCCAAATTTCTATGGTCTGTATACACTATTATTGGTAGTTGAGTTCCTTCTAGTAGATGTCTCCAAGTCTCAAAAGCTCTTTTGATGGAGAGTAGTTCCTTTTCGCCTATGGGGTAGTTTCTTTCGGCGGGGGACCTCATCTTGGAAAAGAAGGCTATCGGATGTAACAGATGCATTAGGCTTTTTCTCTGAGAAAGAACTGCTCCCAAAGCATAATCAGATGAGTCTACTTCGAGGAAGTATTGGAGATCAGGATTGGGGTGATGTAAAATGGGTGCTGATGTAAAAGAGGATTTCAAATATTCAAACGCTTCTGCTGCCTTTTCATTCAAAAGAAACCTGGAAGTGCAACCAGTAAGCGAGGTCAATGGTTTAGCTATACCAGAATACCCTTTTATGAATTTGCTGTAGTAATTACTAAACCCTAAAAACCGCTGTAGATCCTTGCGGCTTTGTGGGGTAAGCCAGCTCTTTACCGCTTCTACTTTGTCTTGTTGCATTTGAATGCCCTCAGATGAGATATTGTATCCCAAGAAGGAGATCTTTTCAGCATGGAATATACATTTTTCGGCCTTGGCATATAATCTATGTATTTGAAGTCTGGATAGAACTCAGCTGACGTGTTTGATATGGTCTTGTAAATTCTGGGAATAAATGAGAATGTCATCTAGATAGACCACTACACATATGTCAAGGAGATCCCTGAAAACATAATTGATGTAATGCTGAAAAGTTGCAGGAGCATTACATAGTCCAAATAGCATAACCAGATATTCATATAGGCCATATCTCGTTCTAAACGCAGTTAACCATTCATCTCCCTCTCTTATGCGAATGAGGTTGTAGGCCCCCCTGAGGTCCAATTTGGTGAATATCTTAGCTTGATGGAGTCGCTCAATAAGTTCAGGAATTAAGGGGAGTGGATACCTGTTTTTAACGGTAACTTTATTGAGCTCTCTATAATCAATGATCGGACGTAGTGATTTATCTTTGTTTCTAACAAAGAACATACCAGCTGCCGCAGGAGACACGGACGGCCTGATGAACCCTTTTTTTAGTTTTTCGTCTAAATAGCCTTTTAAATGTGCTAATTCAGGTTGGCTTAGAGGGTAGAGATGACCATGTGGTAATTACTGAACCAGGTTTCAGATCTATAGGGCAGTCATAGCTACGGTGTGGAGGTAGTGTTTCTGCCTCAGACACAACAAGAGAGTTTTTCTTCTTTTCTTTTCCTCAGTAGATAGAGGTCCCCTCAAGAGCCCTATCTCCATTGGTTCCTGAGATGTCTCACCACTACCTATGGGTACTGCGGAAGTGGGGGTCTTACGATAAGTAGGTTCTGGACCCTGGCGTTCAGACTTCCTCTCCCTTAGGCGCCTGTCTATTTGCATAGATAATCTCATCAATGCTTCCAATGTGTCAGGTAGCTCCACTCAGGCAAGCTCATCTTTAACACTATCAGAGAGTCCCAGTCGGAATTGATTTTTCAAGGCTAGCCTGTTCCATTGAGAGTCCGTTGAATACTGTTTGAACTCAGTAATATACTGTTCAACTGGTTTGTACCCTGTTTGAGGGCTCTCATCTTTGTTTCTGCTGTAATCTGTGAATTTGTATCAAGGTATAGCTCATCCATGGCCTGAAGGAAGTCTGGGAGAGAGAATAGAATGGGGCTGTTAGATTCATAGTATGAGTCCGCCCATATCCTGGGTTCTCCGCGCAGATAGGAGATCATAGTCAAAACCTTTAAATGGTCGGTAGGATAAGTCTTTGGTTTGAGTGTGAAAGTGAGCAAACAGGCATTTTTGAACTGACGATAAGTTCTTCTGTCCCCAGAGAATAAAGCAGGACTGGATATTTGTGGCTCAGGATGAGTGTCTTGTGATGGTGTTTTGTGTCCTATGGAATCTCTAATGACCTTTCTTAAAGTTTCATTTTCTATTTGTAAACTGTTCATAGCTTGACCTAATTGGTCCACCTTCTGTGACAGTTCATAAACCACCTGTGGTAAATCTACTGGATCCATCTTACTGGCTTAGTGATTCTGTAATGAATTCACTGTATCAATTCAATCCTTTGTATGGATCACAACTGTGGATGTTAGGTTTTGTATCACTTAGCTGTAAATTAACATATGGATAAATGTTAATTTTAGGGCACAAAGTGAGTTTATATAGAATTGACAAACTCGAATTAATATGTGAATAGGTGTAGAATCTCTCACTATGTTTATACTTGCAAATTAATAAAGTATACATTTTCCACACTGGAAAAATAGCAATGAAGATTTTATGCTGGTAATATAATTCTAAGTACAGCCAAAATGTTTAGGAAACCACTGAGACCACACTACCTGCATATAGAGTTTAGCAGGGAAATGTTCTGTGGCAGCAGAGCGTGTGAATCAGTGAGACAGGCTGAGACAGAACGGTTGAACAGCTGATATGAAGCCTGCTTGTAAGCTGAGCCATCTGGAATAGTTGTGAAGTCACTGCTTAGGAATGTCTTGCAGTGAGCAGCTCCGTGTTTGTTGAAACTTGCAATGCAGAGTGGCAGTTGAATTAGAGGTAAACAGCTTACCGGGAAATGTAACAGTATCAATCTTGCAAATTGTGACAAGCAGGTCACGCTGTTGTAGTGTCAATAAATCACTTGATAAACTTCAGCAGTCGCGGAGCAGAAGTAGCAAGTTCTGCCTAGGCAGAAAGCAATCCAGTTTCCTAGTAGAAATTCAGGTTAACGATTTAGGAATAAACTTTCTAAGGTTTGAAATAGCAGGAGCACAAAACATGTGCAGGGAGGTCAGTTAGGTTAATTTATTAATCACTAAGCACCTGGCTGGCCTCAAGAGTAACTTTAAATAGTTTAAGGGGTTGGCCTGAGTTTGTAAAGGTGGTATAGAGAGATTACAGCTTTCTGTAAAGGTGGAACAGAATTCCTGACACAAGGCATCTATCAGTTCGGCATCAAATCCAATTCCGGTCTGCCCCATCTAAGAATCAATAAGGCAAATACCTCCAGGTGAAGTTCCCACTCCCCCGGATGAAAACTGCTTCCCAGTTCTCTACCCCTGGAATGTAGATTGCTGACAGATGACAAGAGTGGGCCTCTGCCCAACTGATTACCTTGGATACTTCTATCATCGCTAAGGAACTCCTTGTTCCCCCCTGATGATTGACATATGCCACAGTCGTTATGTTGTCCGACTGGAATCTGATGAATTTGGCCGAAGCCAACTGAGGCCACGCCTGAAGCGCATTGAATATTGCTCTCAGTTCCAGAATATTGATTGGAAGTAGAGACTCCACCTTAGTCCAAACACCCTGAGCCTTCAGGGAGTTCCAAACTGCACCCCAGCCCAGAAGGCTGGCATCTGTTGTCACTATCACCCACGAGGGTCTGCGGAAACAAGTCCCCTGGGACAGATGATCTGGCGACAACCACCAAAGAAGAGAGTTTCTGGTCTCTTGATCCAGAATTATCTTTGGAGATAAATCCGCATAATCCCCATTCCACTGACCGAGCATGCACAGTTGCAGTGGTCTGAGATGAAAGTGAGCAAACGGAACGATGTCCATTGCTGCTACCATTAATCAGATTACCTCCATACACTGAGCCACTGATGGCCGAGGAATGGACAGAAGTGCTCAGCAAGTATTCAAAATCTTTGATTTTCTGACCTCCGTCAGAAATACTTTCATGGCTACCGAGTCTATCAGAGTTCCCAAGAAAGGAACCCTTGTCTGTGGAACAAGTGAACTCTTCTCTATGTTCATCTTCCAGCCGTGAGTTCTCAGAAAAGACAACACTGTGTCCGTGTGAGATTTTGTCAGATGATATGTTGACGCCTGAATCAGAATATCATCCAGATAAGGCGACACCGCTATCCCTTGTGGTCTGAGAACCGCCAAAAGAGACCCTAGAACCTTTGTGAAGATTCTGTGTGATGTGACCAACCCGAAAGGAAGAGCCACAAACTGATAATGTTTGTCCAAGAAGGCAAACCTTAGAAACCAATGATGATCTTTGTGGATTGGAATATGAAGGTAAGAATCCTTCAAATCCACGGTAGTCATATATTGACCCTCCTGGATCATTGGCAAAATCATTAGAATTGTCTCCATCTTGAATGATGGAACTCTTAGAAATTTGTTTAGACACTTGATGTCCAAAATGGGTGTTACGCTCGGCTGCTGGGAAGCTCTTGAGTCAAAGTTTTGGCTCAAGTATTCTCTTTTCCAGTACAGGCTTTACATGCTGCTCAAGTCCGGGTACCATCTTCTTGCAAACTACCTTCTGGTATCCTGTATGTACCCAAAGGATTACGTCTTAAGCTTCTACGTTGGGCTCATGACAACATTTCAGCAGGTCATCCTGGAATAACCAATACATTGTGGAAACTGAAGCAGCATGTTTGGTGGTCCACTATGAGGAGGGATGTTAAGGATTATATTGCTGCTTGTAGTTCTTGTGCTTCGAACAAACAATCTTCTCATCAACCGTTTGGTCTATTACACCCTCTTCCTATTCCTCATTACCCTTGGTCTCACTTATCCATGGACTTTGTTACAGATCTTCCTGTTTCTGCTGGAAATACGACCATTTGGGTAGTGGTGGATCGGTTCTCCAAGTCTGCTCACTTCATACCTCTTCCAGGCTTGCCTTCAGCTCAAAGACTTTATGAACTCTTTGTTCTACATATATCTCGTTTACGTGGTTTTCCCACTGACAGTCTCAGATCGTGGAGTCCAATTTGTTTCCAAATTTTGGAGGTCTTTTTGTAAGCACTTCGTTATCAACATATCACTTTCTACTGCACACCATCCTCAATCCAACGGACAGACTGAGCTTGTAAATCAAGCCTTCGAATCTTTTCTTAGACATTATGTAGACCATCACCACTCCAACTGGTCTCAGTTATTGCCTTTGGCAGAATTAGCTCACAACTCACGTTATAACGCCTCATTACAGACCTCTCCCTTTAAGGCAGCTTATGGATTTGAACCTAGAACCTTTCCTATGATTATCAGTTCTACTGAAGTCCCTGGAGCAGATTGTATAGTGAAAAATCTCAGTAATCACTGGCAACTCATTCGTCAAAATCTACTCTCTTCTTCCTTAAGACATATGAAATATGCTGATCGCAGAAGGTGCAAGGCTCCTTTACTTCGTACTGGAGACAGAGTATTTTTATCCACCAGATTCATACGTCTAAAACAACCTTGTACCAAGTTGGGTCCTAAGTATATTGGACCTTTTCTAATTGTTTCCAGAGTTTGTTCTTCTGCATACCGCCTGGCCTTACCCAAGACTCAAGATCCATCCAGTGTTTCATGTCTCCCTACTCAAGCCAGTCATCTACAATCGGTACTCTATCAAGAGTAAACCACCTCCTCCAATTTCCGTAGAGGGAACTTCTGAGTTTGAAGTCAGCCAGATTCTCGATTCCAAGCTACGGGGCTATCGGCTGTACTACCTGGTCCATTGGAAGGGTTATCCTATCTCTGAACGATCTTGGGAACCAGCCTCTCATGTTCATGCTCCAGCTCTTGTCAAGTCTTTTCACAAGAAATACCCTGCCAGGCCCGGTCGGGTCCCCCAGAGGGGTCCTTGAGGAGGGGGCACTGTCACGCTCGGCTGCTGGGAAGCTCTGCAGTCCTCTCTGTGTGCTTGATTGACAGGTGTCTGAGCCACCCCTTCCTGATGTCACTACCAGGCTTTTTATTCTGGGCTTCCTGTTTCTCCAGTGCCCGTTTGTTTGTTTAACTTTGTCGCTTCTGTTAGAAATTTGCTGAGGAATCTCTCTAACTGCTGCTTTTCTGTTGCCAATCTCTTCAAGGACTTACTATGCTGGATTAACCTTCAACCTCCTGATTACCTGTCTCCAAACAATGCAAGTACTGTTTGTTTTGTGAAATTTTCAAACTTCCTGTTTACCTGCTGCAAACCCTGCAAATTCTGACTACTCTGTGTACTGCCAAACTATTCAAATACTGTTATTTCTGTGAAACCTTCAATCTGCATGTTTACCCGTTACTCTGCAAATACAATTATTCAGTGTAAACCTTCAAACTGCTTGATATCCTGTTGCCAATCTCAACAAGTACTGATTAATCTGTGTTAACCTTCAAACTGCCTGATTACCTGTTGCATACTCTGCAAAGACTGTCTACACAGTGTTAACCCTCAGACTGCCTGATAACAAATTACCTACTTCTGCATTATTAACTGTTTCCTGTTTTACCCTTCTTCTTTCTGAGTATAAGTGGACTATCCCTGCTCTCCTGATTCTGTGGAAGACATTTCCTGAAACCAGTTCCTTATTCAGAAGTCTATCTGGCTGATATCTTGAATTACTTTGGCACGGGTTAACCCTGCTCCATATCGTAAGTACTTTGTTTTTTGGAGGTTGTCGTGGGGTCACGTCCTGGATTAAACTCAGAGTGCAAGGGTGTTGTTTACGTTCGCCCTAGCATTTGGGTCTTCTTTTGGACATTTCCTAACCTGACAATGGGTCTGAACGTTCCCTCTTTTTTGGGGACCACAAATAGGTTTGAGTTAAACCCCTGTCCCTGTTCCAACGCCTCTCTCTTTATCTGGTTTGCAGATAATTTTGAAAGATGAAATCTCCCTCTTGGGAGAAAATCCTTGAATTCCAATTGATAACCGTGGGTCACTATTTCTAGTGCCCAGGAATCCTGAACATCACTTGCCCAAGCCTGAGCAAAGAAAGAAAGTCTGCCCCCTACTAGATCCGGACTCCTTCATGCTGCTTTGTGGAAGAAGAAGAAGAAGTGGGGGGTCCTCCTTTAAAGTTCTGAAAGGAACGAAAATTATTCTGTTTACCCCTCATTTTAACCGACCTATCCTGAGGTAGGGCATGGCCCTTACCTCCTGTAATATCAGAAATTATCTCCTTCAATTCTGGCCCAAAAAGGGTTTTACCTTTAAAGGGAATAGCTAAAAGCTTATGTTTTGATGACACATCAGCAGACCAAGATTTGAGCCACAATGCTCTACGTGCTAAAATAGCAAATTCTGCATTTTTTGCTTCTAATTTAGCAATTTGAAAAGCGGCATCAGTAATAAAAGAATTAGCTAGCTTAAGAGCCTTAATTCTATCTAGAAGGTCATCTAATGGAGTCTCAACCTTAAGAGACTCTTCTAGAGCCTGAAACCAAAAAGCTGCTGCAGTAGTTACTGGAACAATGCAAGCCGTAGGTTGTAAAATAAATCCTTGATTAACAAATAGTTTCTTTAGTAGACCCTCTAATTTCTTATCCATAGGATCATTTAAAGCACAACTATCCTCAATGGGTATAGTAGTACGCTTAGCTAGAGAAGATATAGCTCCCTCTACCTTAGGGACCGCTTGCCATGAGTCCCTAATGGTATCTGATATAGGAAACATTTTCTTAAAATTAGGAGAGGGAGAAAACGGTATACCTGGTCTATCCCATTCCCTACTAATAATTTCCGAAATTCTCTTAGGAACCGGAAAAACATTAGTGTAAGTAGGAACTTCCAAATATTTATCCATTTTACACAATTTCTCTGGAGGAATCACAATAGGATCACAATCATCCAGAGTCGCTAAATCCTCCCTAAGCAACAGGCAGAGGTGTTCAAGCTTAAATTTAAATGACATAGCATCCGAATCTGTCTGAGGCAAAACATTCCCTGAATCAGAAATTTCACCCTCATACAGTAATTCCCTGATCCCCAACTCAGAGCACTGTGAGGGAACATCGGAAATAGCTAATAAAGCATCAGAGGATTCAGTATTTACATTAATACTTGACCTACTGCGTTTACCCTGCAACACTGGTAATTTAGACAATACCTCTTTAAGGGTAGTTGACATAACTACAGCCATCTCCTGCAGAGTAAAGGAATTAGACGCACTAGAAGTACTAGGCGTCGCTTGTGTGGGCATAAAAGGTTGTGACACTTGGGGAGAATGGGATGGCATATCCTGATTCTCTTCAGACTGAGAATCATCGTTAGGCACACTTACTTTATTTAAAATATGCTTTTTACATTGTAAAGCCCTTTCTGTACAAAAGTTACACAATGTTAGAGGGGGTTGCACAATAGCTTCTAAACACATAGAACAATGAGAAACCTCAATGTCAGACATGTTGAACAGACTAGTAATACCACAAAAGTTGTTTAAACACTTATTTATAGCATAAAATAAACATTAGAAAAAACGTGTACTGTGCCTTTAAGAAAAGAAAAAGTGAACAATTTTTCCAAAATGCACAAATTTAACTTAATATCGTTGGTTAATCCAAAAATTACTGCACCCAGAAGCAAGGGCAGAAATAAGGCTTTAGAAGTACTTGTATCAACATGTAGTCAAAAGATAGATAAAAAAACACTCTGCACCTCACCACAGCTCTGCTGTGGCGCCTACCTGCCCCCAGGGTACTTTGAATCAAGTTTCCAACCCTTCAGAGCAGCTACACAGTCCAGGAGCCACTGAGTTACTGTTTGCTGCTGCTAAGCCTGAAGAAATTGCGCCAAAATATGCTCCGCCCCTTAAGGTAAAAAGTCAGAGTAGGCCCAAACAACACCACATGGAAATGCAGTTTTGCACTAAAGTAAAAATACACACACAATACAACCCTCAAGCATAAAACCAATAAGTTTTAAGTGCCAAAAATAAAAAACATAAAACATTGTTTTTTATATTGTCTCCTATGTCACATAATGCCCAAATATCAACTAATGATAAATATAAAATAGGGACTCCAGTAACTCCCCTCTTATTAAAATAGGTTTTACTGCTTACCTCATTCCCATACAGGGAGATAATGCCAGCGAGTTCTGATACACCAAGTCTCCTCAGAAAAAAGTAAATTTATGCTTACCTGATAAATTAATTTCTTCTATGGTAAGACGAGTCCACGGATTCATCCTTTACTTGTGGGATATTATCCTCCTACTAACAGGTAGTGGTAAAGAGCACCACAGCAGAGCTGTCTATATAGCTCCTCCCTTAGCTCCACCCCCCCAGTCATCCGACCGAAGGTACAGGAAGAAAAAGGAGAAACTACAAGGTGCAGAGGTGACTGAAGTTTAAATCAAAAAAATATAATCTGTCTTAAAATGACAGGGCGGGCCGTGGACTTGTCGTACCATAGAAGAAAATTTATCTGATAAGCATAAATTTACTTTTCTTCTATAAAGGTAAGACGAGTCCACGGATTCATCCTTTACTTGTGGGATACAATACCAAAGCTACAGGACACGGATGAACGGGAGGGACAAGACAGATGGCTAAACAGAAGGCACCACGTACTGCTTGAAGAACTTTTCTCCCACAAATAGCCTCAGAAGAAGCAAAAGTATCAAATTTGGAAAATTTGGAAAAAGTATGAAGTGAAGACCAAGTCGCAGCCTTACAAATCTGTTCAACAGAAGCATCATTTTTAAAAGCCCATGTGGAAGCAACCACTCTAGTAGAGTGAGCTGTAATCCTTTCAGGAGGCTGCTGTCCAGCAGTCTTGTATGCCAAACGGATGATGCTTTTCAGCCAAAAGGCAAGAGAGGTAGCCATAGCTTTTTGACCTCTACGTCTTCCAGAATAGACAACAAACAGAAGATGTTTGACGGAAATCTTTGGTCGCTTGCAAGTATAACTTTAAAGCACGAACCACATCCAAGTTGTGCAATAGATGCTCCTTCTTAGAGGAAGGATTAGGACACAGAGAAGGAACAACAATTTCCTGATTAATATTCTTATTAGTAACAACCTTAGGAAGGAATCCAGGTTTGGTACGCAAAACCACCTTATCAGCATGGAAAACAAGATAAGGCGAGTCGCATTGCAATGCAGATAGTTCAGAAACTCTTCGAGACAAAGAGATAGCAACTAAAAACAGAACTTTCTAAGATAGAAGCTTAATATCTATGGAATGCATAGGTTCAAACGGAACCCCTTGAAGAACTTTAAGAACTAAATTCAAATTCCATGGCGGAGCAACAGGTTTAAACACAAGCTTGATTCTAACTAAAGCCTGACAGAACGACTGAACGTCTGGAACATCTGCCATACATTTGTGCAGTAGAATTGATAAAGCAGATATCTGTCCCTTTAAGGAACTAGCTAATAGCCCCTTCTCCAATCCTTCTTGGAGAAAGGACAAAATCCTAGGAATCCTGATCTTACTCCATGAGTAGCCTTTGGATTCGCACCAATAAATAAATTATGCCATATCTTATGATACGTTTTCCTGGTGACAGGCTTTCGAGCCTGAATCAAGGTATCTATGACCGACTCAGAGAACCCCCGCTTGGATAAGATCAAGCGTTCAATCTCCAAGCAGTCAGCCGCAGAGAAACTAGATTTGGATACTGGAACGGACCTTGAATCAGAAGGTCCTGTCTCAGTGGCAGAGTCCATGGTGGAAGAGATTACATGTCCACCAGGTCTGCATACCAAGTCCTGCGTGGCCACGCAGGTGCTATCAAAAACACTGAAGCTCTCTACTGTTTGATTCTGGCATATAAACGAGGAAGGAGAGGAAATGGTGGAAACACATAAGCCAGGTTGAACGACCAGGGTACTGCTAGAGGATCTATCAGTACTGCCTGAGGGTCCCTTGACCTGGACCCGTAACAAGGAAGTTTGGCGTTCTGACGAGACGCCATCAGATCCAATTCTGGTGTGCCCCATTGCTGAATCAATTGTGCAAACACCTCCGGATGGAGTTCCAACTCCCCCAGATGAAAAGGCTGACGACTTAGAAAATCCGCTTCCCAGTTCTCCACCCCTGGGATATAGATTGCTGATAGATGGCAAGAGTGAGTCTCTCATCGCTAGAGAACTCTTTGTTCCCCCTTGATGATTGATATATGCTACCGTTGTGATATTGTCCAACTGGAATCTTATGAATCTGGCCGATGCCAGCTGAGGCCATGCCTAAAGCGCATTGAATAGCGCTCTCAGTTCTAGTTTATCGGGAGGAGAGCCTCCTTCCGAGTCCACAAACCCTGAGCTTTCAGGGAATTCCAGACTGCACCCCAGCCCAATAGGCTGGCGTCCGTCATCACTATGACCCACGCTGGCCTGCGGAAACACATTCCCTTGGACAGATGATCCTGTGACAACCACCAAAGAAGAGAGTCTCTGGTCTCTGTCCAGATTTGTCTGAGGAGATAAATCTGCATAATCCCCATTCCACTGTGTGAGCATGCAAAGTTGCAGTGGTCTGAGATGCAAGCGAACAAACGGAACTATGTCCATTGCTGCTACCATTAAGCCGATTACCTCCATACACTGAGCCACTGATGGCCGAGGAATGGAATGAAGAACTCGGCAGATGGATAAGATTTGATTTCCTGACCTCCGCCAGAAAAAATTTCATGTCCACCGAATCTATCAGAGTTCCCAGGAATGGAACTCTTGTGAGAGGGATAAGTGAACTCTTTTTTACGTTCACCTTCCACCCGTGAGATCTTAGAAAAGCCAACACAATGTCCGTGTGAGACTTGGCTAGTTGGTAAGACGCCTGGATTAAGATATCGTCCAGATAAGGCGCCACAGCTATGCCCTGCGGCCTTAGAACCGCCAGAAGGGACACTAGCACCTTTGTCAAAATTCTGGGAGCCGTGACCAACCTGAAGGGAAGAGCCACAAACTGGTAATGTTTGTACAGAAAGGCAAACCAGAGGAACTGGTGATGATCTTTGTGGATAGGAATGTGTAGATACGCATTCTTTAAATCCACGGTGGTCATATATTGACCCTCCTGGATCATCGGCAAAATAGTCCGAATGGTCTCCATATTGAACGATGGGACTGAGGAATTTGTTTAGGATCTTGAGATCCAAAATTGGTCTGAAGGTTCCCTCTTTTTTGGGAACCATAAACAGATTGGAGTAGAACCCCTGCCCCTGTTCTGTTTTCGGAACTGGGCAGATCACTCCCATGGTATATAGGTCTTCTACACAGCGTAAGAACGCCTCTCTTTTTGTCTGGTTTACAGACAATTGAGAAAGATGGAATCTCCCCCTTGGGGGGGAATCTTTGAAATCTAGAAGATACCCCTGGGTCACGATTTCTAAAGCCCAGGAGTCTCTTTCCCAAGCCTGAGCGAAGAGAGAAAGTCTGCCCCGGATCGGGGGGGCTACCCCTTCATGCTGTCTTGGTGGCAGCAGCGGGCTTCTTGGCCTGTTTACCCTTGTTCCAAGTCTGGTTAGGTCTCCAGACTGACTTGGATTGAGCAAAATTCCCCTCTTGCTTTGCTGCAGGGGAAGAGGTAGAGGGACCACCTTTGAAGTTTCGAAAGGAACGAAAATAATTTTGTTTGGTCCTCATCTTATTCGTCTTATCCTGAAGAAGGGCATGGCCTTTCCCTCCAGTGATGGCTGAAATGATCTCTTTCAGTTCAGGCCCGAATAGGGTCTTACCCTTGAAAGGGATGGCTAAAAGCTTAGCCTTTGATGACACATCAGCAGACCAGGACTTAAGCCATAACGCTCTATGCGCTAAAATGACAAAACCTGAATTCTTCGCCGCTAATTTAGCCAGTTGAAAAGCGGCATCTGTAATGAAAGAATTAGCTAGCTTGAGAGCCCTAATTCTATCCAGAATATCCTCTAATGGGGTCTCAACCTGAAGAGCCTCTTCCAGAGCCTCGAACCAAAAGGATGCTGCAGTAGTTACAGGAACAATGCACGCTATAGGTTGGAGAAGAAAACCTTGATGAACAAATATTTTCTTCAGGAGACCCTCTAATTTTTTTATCCATAGGATCTTTGAAAGCACAACTGTCCTCAATAGGTATAGTTGTACGCTTAGCCAGGGTAGAAATAGCTCCCTCCACCTTAGGGACCATCTGCCACGAGTCCCGCACAGCGTCTTATATGGGAAACATTTTCTTAAAAGTAGGAGGGGGAGCTAACGGAATACCTGGTCTATCCCACTCCTTAGTAACAATTTCCGAAATCCTCTTAGGGACCGGAAAAACATCAGTGTAGGCAGGAACCTCTAGGAATCTGTCCATTTTACAAAATTTCTCTGGAACTACAATAGGGTCACAATCATCCAGAGTCGCTAAAATCTCCCTGAGCAATAAGCGGAGGTGTTCTAGTTTAAATTTAAAAGCCGTCATATCTGAGTCTGTCTGAGGGAACATATTTCCTGAATCAGAAATCTCTCCCTCAGCCAGCAAATCCCTCACTTCAGAACATTGTGAGGGTACATCGGATATGGCTAATAAAGCGTCAGAGGGTTCAGCGTTTGTTCTCACACCAGATCTACTGCGCTTCCCCTGCAACCCAGGCAGTTTAGATAAAACCTCTGTGAGAGTAGTATTCATAACTGCGGCCATATCTTGCAGGGTGAAAGAATTAGACGCACTAGAAGTACTTGGTGTCGCTTGTGCAGGCGTTAATGGTTGTGACACTTGGGGAGAATTAGATGGCATAACCTGATTCCCTTCTGACTGAGAATCATCCTGCAACATACTTTTACTAGCTAAAATATGTTCTTTACAATTTATTGACCTTTCAGTGCATGAGGGACACATTCTAAGTGGAGGTTCCACAATGGCTTTTAAACATATTGAACATTGACTTTTCTCAATGTCAGACATGTTGAACAGGCTAGTAAAGACTACAAATAAGCATGAAAACACTTTATTTAGTGAAAAAATAACACTTAAAAAACGGTACTGCGCCTTTAAGAGAAAAAAAGAATACACGTTCTGCAAAACAGCCTAAACATGCACCAAATTTTTAAAAATTTTGTAAGCAGACACAATATATGTAGTTAAGATGGCCCCACAAGGAATTTTAACAATTAACCCTTTAATGTGCAAACCGGATTGAAAATAGGCCCAGATCCGGAAAAAAACACCCTCAGCACCTTGCCACAGCCCTGCTGTGGCCCTACCTGCCCTCAGGGATAGTAAATATGGGGTTAAAGCTTCGATTTGGCCCAAAAAAAACACCAGGGCCCTCAGGAGTTAGTTTCTATCAGCAAGGAGCAAGCTCTAAATGCGCATCTAAGGCGCGAAAATAGGCCCCGCCCATCTCACTTGATGTCTTCAGCCTCAAAGAACCGCACCAGAGCAGTTATAACTAGCCATGTGGGTTCTGAGACCCAGAAATTAAGCCATGTGTGCCCTCAATAAAGATGCCCAAAACATTATTGTCACAAAACGTTAAAGCACTCCCAGATCATAAAAACGTTTGCCCACAAACATTTACAAGTCAGTGTCAACCATATTTGTAATTGGCCCCTTATGCAAGCTTAGTAATGCCCTTCTTATTAGCTCTAGGATTACTGCTTACCCTTACCCTCATGGGGATACTGTCAGCCTTTCTGAAATACAGTCTCTCCAGAAAAAATGACTGAACATACCTCACTGCTGCATAGCATGAAAACGTTCCTCAAACTGAAGTTTCCTGTACTCAGCCTCTGTGGGAACAGCAATGGATCTTAGTTATAAATGCTAAGATCATCATCCTCCAGGCAGCAGTCTTCATCAATCTGCTGCCTGAGAGTAAATAGTACACACTGGTACCATTTAAAATAAACTCTTGCTTGAAGAAATTAAAAAACTAATATTTTATCACCTCTTTCACTTTACCCTTCCTAGTACTTAGAGTAGGCAAAGAGAATGACTGGGGGGTGGAGCTAAGGGAGGAGCTATATAGACAGCTCTGCTGTGGTGCTCTTTGCCACTTCCTGTTAGCAGGAGGATAATATCCCACAAGTAAAGGATGAATCCGTGGACTCGTCTTACCTTTATAGAAGAAAAAAGCTGCACATACCTTAATGCTGCTTGTAGCATGAAACCGGTCTCCACACTGAAGATGTCTCATGGTTACCTTCAGAAGTCTCGTGGGAACCAGCGTGGATCTTTGTTACAAATGCTAAGATCATCAAACCTCAGGGCAGAAATCTTCTTCCATATCCCCTTGAGGAAAATAGTATGCACCGGTACCATTTAAAATAAAAAACTTCTCGATTGAAGAAACTAAAACTAACACCTCCCTTTATCATGTCTTCCTAGTATAACACAGGCAAAGAGAATGACTGGGGGGGGGGGGAGGGGAGGGGCTATATATAGAGCTCTGCTGTGGTGCTCTTTGCCACTTCCTGTTAGCAGGAGGTTAATATCCCACAAGTAAGGATGAAATCTGTGTACTCGTCATATCTTTGTAAAAGAAATACAAACACCCCCAACAGTAAAACCCACCGCCCACACAACCAACCCCCCCAAATAAAAAACATAATTTATGTAAGAACTTACCTGATAAATTCATTTCTTTCATAATAGCAAGAGTCCATGAGCTAGTGACGTATGGGATATACATTCCTACCAGGAGGGGCAAAGTTTCCCAAACCTCAAAATGCCTATAAATACACCCCTCACCACACCCACAAATCAGTTTAACGTATAGCCAAGAAGTGGGGTGATAAGAAAAAAGTGCGAAAGCATAAAAAATAAGGAATTGGAATAATTGTGCTTTATACAAAAAAATCATAACCACCACAAAAAAGGGTGGGCCTCATGGACTCTTGCTAATATGAAAGAAATGAATTTATCAGGTAAGTTCTTACATAAATTATGTTTTCTTTCATGTAATTAGCAAGAGTCCATGAGGTAGTGACGTATGGGATAATGACTACCCAAGATGTGGATCTTCCACGCAAGAGTCACTAGAGAGGGAGGGATAAAATAAAGACAGCCAATTCCGCTGAAAAAAATCCACACCCAAAATAAAGTTTAAATCTTATAATGAAAAAAACTGAAATTATAAGCAGAAGAATCAAACTGAAACAGCTGCCTGAAGTACTTTTCTACCAAAAACTGCTTCAGAAGAAGAAAACACATCAAAATGGTAGAATTTAGAAAAAGTATGCAAAGAAGACCAAGTGGCTGCTTTGCAAATCTGATCATCTGAAGCTTCATTCCTATACGCCCAGGAAGTAGAAACTGACCTAGTAGAATGAGCTGTAATCCTTTGAGGCGGAGTTTTACCCGACTCGACATAGGCATGATGAAACAAAGATTTTAACCAAGATGCCAAAGAAATGGCAGAAGCCTTCTGACCTTTCCTAGAACCGGAAAAGATAACAAATAGACTAGAAGTCTTTCGGAAATCCTTAGTAGCTTCAACATAATATTTCAAAGCTCTAACTACATCCAAAGAATGCAACGACTTTTCCTTAGAATTCTTAGGATTAGGACACAATGAAGGAACCACAATTTCTCTACTAATGTTGTTAGAATTCACAACCTTAGGTAAAAATTTAAAAGAAGTTCGCAACACCGCCTTATCCTGATGAAAAATCAGAAAAGGAGACTCACAAGAAAGAGCAGATAATTCAGAAACTCTTCTAGCAGAAGAGATGGCCAAAAGAAACAAAACTTTCCAAGAAAGTAACATTTAATGACCAAAGAATGCATAGGTTCAAACGGAGGAGCTTGAAGAGCCCCCAGAACCAAATTCAAACTCCAAGGAGGAGAGATTGACTTACCCCAGGACACTCATCTACATGTAGTAGAAAGCCAAACCAGTACTGAAACGAGAATCAGTAGAGGTAATGGTATATATAAAAGAGTATATCGTCGATCTGAAAAGGGAGGTAAGAGATGAATCTCTACGACCGATAACAGAGAACCTATGAAATAGACCCCGTAGAAGATCATTGAATTCAAATAGGCAATACTCTCTTCACATCCCTCTGACATTCACTGCACGCTGAGAGGAAAACCGGGCTCCAACCTGCTGAGGAGCGCATATCAACGTAGAATCTAGCACAAACTTACTTCACCACCTCCACAGGAGGCAAAGTTTGTAAAACTGATTTGTGGGTGTGGTGAGGGGTGTATTTATAGGCATTTTGAGGTTTGGGAAACTTTGCCCCTCCTGGTAGGAATGTATATCCCATACGTCACTAGCTCATGGACTCTTGCTAATTACATGAAAGAAACCCTATCTAAAAAAAAAAACTTAGCTCCCCATTGCCCTGAAAAGGGCATTTGTATGGGCATTGCCCTTAAAAGGGCATTTAGCTCTTTTACTGCTCAGACCCTACTCTGAAAATAAAACCCACCCCAAAAAAAACTTAAATAAACCTAACACTAACCTCCGACGATCCACTTACAGTTCTTGAAGTTCTGCTTGAAGGATCCATCCAGCCGGCAAGAAGTCTTCATCAGGGCGACCTCTTCCATCTCTTCAATATGGTCTCCGCCGTAAACTGGATCTTGAATGCAAGTGACGTCATCCAAGATGACGTCCCTTGCATTCATATTGGCTGAAAGGTTCCAATCAGCCAATAGGATTAGAGCCGCTAAAATTCTATTCGCTGTTCCAATCAGCCAATAGGATTTGAGCAGCTCTCATCCTATTGGCTGTTCCAATCAGCCAATAGGATTGAGCTCTCATCCTATTTCTTTGGGGCAATGCCCTGCAAAAGGCCCTTTTAAGGGGAATTGGTAGTTTATTGTAGACTAGGGTTTTTATTTATTTTGGGGGGCTTTTTTATTTTGATAGGGCTATTAATTTAGGTGTAATTTGTTTTTATTTTTGATACTGTGTTGTTGTTTTTTTGTAACTTAGTGTTTGTTTTTGTAATTTATGGCTAGATTACTAGTTTTTGTCGGTAAGGCTTGCGGCTCTAACGCTCCTTTTTTTTCCACCGCTCCCTTAAGACAACACTGGTATTACAGGTTTATTAAACCTGTCGTTAACCGCAAAAAGGTGAGCGTTGAGCAGAATTTAGCTCCACATCTCATCTCAATACCAGCGTTGCTTATGGTAGCGGTAAGCTGGCTAAACGTGCTCATGCACGATTTCCCCATAGGAAACAATGGGGCTAAGCTGGCTGAAAAAAACCTAACACCTGCAAAAAAGCAGCGTCCAGCTTCCAACGCAGCCCCATTGTTTCCTATGGGGAAAGAAAAAATATGTCTACACCCAACACCCTAACATGAACCCTGAGTCTAAATGCCCCTAATCTTACACTTATTAACCCCTAATCTGCCGCCCCTGACATCGTCGCCACCTGCATTATACGATTAACCCCTAATCTGCCGCTCCGGACACCGCCGCCACCTACATTATAGTTATAAACCCCTAATCTGCTGCCCCCAACATCGCCGACACCTACATTATAGTTATTAACCCCTAATCTGCCACCCCCAACGTCGCCACAACTATATTAAATTAACCCCTAATCTGCCGCCGACATCGCCGCCACTATAATAAAGTTATTAACCCCTAAACCCAAGTCTTTTTTTATTTTGTAATCATTTATTTATATAATCCATCAGTGTAAATCAAGTCAATCATTTTCCTGTGCAACACGCAGGGAGCAAGGAAAAAGCACAATAACAAAAAAAAAATGAAAAAATTTAAAGACAATAATATGATATCAATTCTGTCTTCGCTGTACATCGATAGATTATCATTGTAAAATAGTTATTACAGAACACAAAAAGCCAGCCTCATATTTACTATCAGAAATCTATAAGAAAAAAAAACAGACCTGCAATCGACTTAATTTGAAAGAATACTGACTTTGCTATACACTGTTTTCATAATTGTTTTCTTTGTTTTTTAAAAAAAAATAAAAATAAGCACACGGGGGGGGGGGGGGGGGGGAAGCAAATAACACGTCTCCTCCCTCTCCTCCACCCCCAATCCCACCACACCCGGGAAACCAATCTCCCACACCATCACTGATACATGAAATCAGACCCTAACATTTCGGACCCTTTTAGTCCTGATATCGTGTACCCATATCCCTGGTTTGTACCAGCCAAGCTGGGGGGAATAAGTTAGATATAACAAGTTGAGCAAACGTGATGGAATTGAGATATGGAGTAAGTATACATCTCTGAATTGGGAGTGAGTTGGCTTTAATTATGGGGAGCCAATCCAGAAGGAAGCCTCTTATCCTAGTATCAGATAAAGATTTCATATGATAGGATTCAAACAGAATCTGATGTTGTATATCTTTCAAAAAAAATGAGAAGCTCTGTGCTGAATGATCTTTCCAACTTTTCACTATCAGGTGTCTAACCGTAAGAATGATGGTATTTAGGACTTTGACTTTGCTTTTAGATCTAAGGTCCGAGCCTATTAAGAAAAATATATCTTCTGCTATAATCTGTGTCGGATCTTTGTATAGTCTGTTATACCAATACCATATCTTTTGCCATAGTTGCTGAATTTTCGGGCATGACCAGAACATATGTATAATATTGGCTTTATTAAATGCACAGCGTGAACATCTAAAGGTTTGTGAAGGATAGAATCTAGCCATTTTTTCTGGTGATAAGTAATAGTTATTAATTAATTTTATATGTGATTCACTCCATGACACTGAAATCTGCAATTTATCTACTGCAAGGAAACTTTGTTTTATCCTATCCTCTTCTAAAGTAGGATAATATCCCCTCCAGAAATTGCATAATTTATTTGTATATAGTACCCCCTGTTTAGCCAGCATGATATCATATAACAGTGATATTGATGTAATACCTAATCCAAATCTGCATATAATATTCATGACAATGGACCATTCAGCCAGAGCATCAGTTTCCCATTTCTGGGAAAAAACATAATGGCATAATTGAAAATAAGCAAATAGGTTAGACCTTGGAAGATTAAACTTTTGAAAAACCATCTCTGAGGTCATTAATTGATTTGCAGAAAAAAATCTGGTGAACAAAACAAAGTCCATGTTCTGCCCAACCTCTAAATACATCTTGGGATATACCAGGAACAAATTCTGGGTTGCCAATTATAGGGAGAAACTCGGATAACCACGGAGACACATTAAGGTTGTTGCAGATTTTATGCCATGCAGTGATAATGTTTTTTATAGATATCAATTTAGAAATATTAAGAGGTAATTTCTTCAATGGGCAATGTAGGATAGCCTTTAGGGAGAATGGCTGTACAAAATATGACTCCGAATCATATGAGATGAACCGATTTAATTTGGTAATCCACTCCAAAGCTATCTTGGCGAGTGATGCCCAATTATATAATCTGATATCTGGTAATGCCAATCCGGCTGATGACCGCTTTTGCATTAACTTCTTAAGAGAAATTCGAGACTTTTGCTTGCCCCATATAAATTTTGACTGCCAGCTATAGAGATCGGAAATATCTGTGTTAGTTAGTAATAACGGAAGATTTTGTAACATGTACAGCAAGCGAGGAAAGATGATCGTTTTTATCAAATTAACTCTTGCCGAGAGAGAGATTAGCAATGAAGAACATGTTTCCAGATCAGCTTTAATTTTCTTAAGTATTGGAACAAAATTCAAATTGTACAATTTTTCTGGATTTCTGTGTACCACTATACCAAGATATCTGAAAGAATCAACCATTTTAAATGGCTGATGTAATAATTTTGGTGCTATTTCAGACAGTAATTCACTCTTATTAAAATGTATCTTATATCCAGAAAATGAAGAAAATAAATGGAATAGGTGAAGAATTTGCGGTATATTCAGATATATATTATCAAGAAAAACAAGCAGATCATCCGCATATAGCAGGATTTTCAACCTATACGTACCCATTAAGATTCCTGACAAATTGTCCCTCAGCCAAATGGTTCAAGTGCCAAGTTAAAAAGTAATGGCGAGGGGGCGGAGCTAGCCACTGCACAGCTTGGACGTGTGTGCACTGAGCTCCTGAGCTATAAAGTATATTTTTGGCACATAAATCAAATATTTCGCTATATTTCCAGACTAAAGTGTAGATTTTTATAATATATCACCTCACCCTACAGACTGGTCAACATTTCTCAACTTTTTGGAAGCCACATCGAGACTATAGAACCAACATCTTTGCCTATGGTACATAGCTCTGGCATTGGGCCTGCAGTGTTATCTGTCTACCCTGCTCTCGAGGAGTGGGGATCCACTTCAGGACTTTAGACCACTCACAACAGAAGCCGGATTTCCCTGTCCCTGGAGGGTCGGGGCTCCGCTCCGGGGACTCTATCACTGCTCTCCTCTGCTTCTAATAACCGCCAGCTTGCCTCCTGCCTCATTGCTCTGGGGGGTCGGGGATCCGCTCCGGAGCAATTACCCAGAGGACCGGACATCTAGAGTGGAGAAATTGTGAGACCTGGAGGACGCTGCTTGCTTTCTTCCCCCTGAGGCCGGTCTTCAGCTTACTTTTTGCCGCACCGCTCCGGAGGGTCGGGGATCCGCTCCGGAGCATATACCCAGCGGCCCGGTCATCTGTAACAAGGAGGATGTGCGACCGGAGACTTAGCCTGTCTGGATCCAGTGATCTTCTGAGGTCAGTGTCCATGAGGGGCTGGCACCGGGTGGCGACCATCAAAGCCATCTGCTGAAGGTGAGAGCCGGTTGGGACGGACGGAGCCCACGCGGTTAGTGGCTGGGCCTACTTGTTGCGCAGGTATTTTGAAAAGGCGCAAATCCCCGCCATCTTGGGCCTTAGACTCCCTGCTAGTGCGGCTCTGTCCCAGACGGCGCAAACATTGAAGGAGTTCCACTGGTATTGCCAAATAATCAGCGACTGACAGGAGCCCACCCCTAGGGATTTATAATAGTGGGTCCAGAGGGAAAATATAAATAAAAAGGCCAGTTTGAGTACCAGCATCACCCCCTGCCTCCAAATAAAGATGTGCTAAGCAACTTAAGACTCTGTGTTCCAACTTCATCTTCCCTTTTCCCCTTCTGCAAGGTCATATCCCCTGTTCCCGGGCCAGAAGGGGACTTACCTCAAAGTCAAACCAAGTCTCTGTCATTGGGTTGGGGGTGGTTCTGCCACTGACCTCGCTGGCCTTTGCTCCTCGGTGGCAGCTCTCCCCACTTTAAACTGTGCTTGAGTACATTTAATCAGAGAAGAAAAGAAGACCAAGTCGCTGCTTTGCAAATCTGATCAACTGAAGCTTCATTCTTAAAAACGCACAAAGTGGAAACTGATCTAGTAGAATGAGCTGTGATTCTCTGAGTTAGGGCCTGACCCGACTCCAAATAAGCCTGATGAATCAAAAGCTTTAACCAGGATGCCAAGGAAATGGCATAAGCTTTCTGAACTTTACAAGGACCAGAAAAGACAACAAATAGACTAGAAGTCTTTCTGAAATCTTTATTAGCTTCCACATAATATTTCAAAGCTCTTACAACATCCAGAGAATGTAAGGATCTCTCCAAAGAATTCTTAGGGTTAGGACACAAAGAGGGAACAACAATTTCCCTATTAATGTTGTTAGAATTCACAACTTTAGGTAAAAACTTAAATGAAGTCCGCAAAACTGCCTTATCCTGATGGAAAATCAGAAAAGGAGACTCACAAGAAAGAGCAGATAATGATAGCCAAAAGGAACAACACTTTCCAAGAAAGTAACAAGGTGACCCTTGTCTGAGGAATCAAGGAACTTTTTGTAAATTGATCCTCCAACCATGTCTTTGAAGAAACAACACTAGTTGATTTGTGTGAGATTCGGCAGAATGTAAAGACAGAGCTAGTACCAAGATATCGTCCAAGCAAGGAAACACTGCAATACCCTGTTCTCTGATTACAGAGAGTAGGGCACCAAGAACCTTTGAAAAAATTCTTGGAGCTGTCGCTAGGCCAAATGGAAGAGCGATAAAATGTTAATGCTTGTCTAGAAAAGAGAATCTCAGAAACCGATAGTGGTTTGGATGAATCGGAATATGAAGATATGCATCCTGTAAGTCTATTGTGGACATATAATGACCTTGCTGAATAAAAGGCAGAATAGTCCTTATTTTCACCATTTTGAAAGTTGGCACTCCTACAAAAAGATTTAAAATTTTCAGATCCAGCCCTGAATGAATTTTCTTTTTTCGGGACAATGAATAGATTTGAATAAATCCCCAGACCCTGTTCCTGAAACACAACTGGTATGATTACCCCTGAAAGCTCTAGATCTGAAACACACTTCAGAAAAGCCTGAGACTTCACTGGATTTGCTGGAAAGTGTGAGAGAAAAATCTCTTCACAGAAGGTCTTACTCTGAAACCTATTTGATACCCTTGAGAGACAATATTCTGAATCCATTGATTTTGGACAGAATCTGCCCAAATGTTTTGGAAAAATTATAATCTCCCCCCCCCCCCCAGCTGGAATGAGGGCCGCACCTTCATGCGGACTTGGGGGCTGGCTTTGGTTTCTTAAAAGGCTTAGATTTATTCCAACTTGAAGAAGGTTTCCAATTAGAACAAGATTCTTTCGGGGAAGGATTGGCTTTCTGTTCCTTATTCTGTCGAAAAGAACGAAAACAATTAGAAGCTTTAGATTTACCCTTAGATCTTTTATCCTGAGGTAAAAAAACTCCCTCCCCCCAGTGACAGTTGAAATAATTGAATCCAACTGAGAACCAAATAAATTGTTACCCTGGAAAGAAAGAGATAGTAATCTAGACTTAGATACAATGTCAGCATTCCAATATTTGAGCCACAAAGCTCTTCTAGCTAAAATAGCTAAAGACATAGATTTAACATCAATATTGATGATATCAAAAATATCATCACAGATAAAATGATTAGCAAGTTGAAGCAAGCGAACAATGCTAGACAAATCAGGATCGGTTTCCTGTTGCGCTAAGCTCTCCAACCAAAAAATTGATGCAGCAGCAACATCAGCCATGGATATAGCAGGCCTAAGAATGTAGCCAGAAAATAAATAAGCTTTCCTTAGATAAGATTCAAGTTTCCTATCTAAAGGGTCCTTAAAAGAATTACTATCTTCCATAGGAATAGTAGTACGTTTGGCAAGAGTAGAAATAGCCCCATCAACTTTGAGGATTTTCCCCCAAAACTCCAACCTAACTGCTGGCAAAGGATACAACTTTTTAAACCTAGAAGAAGGAATAAAAGAAGTACCAGGCCTATTCCATTCCTTTGCAATCATATCAGTAATAGCATCAGTAACTGGAAAAACCTCTGGAGTAACCACAGGAGGTTTATAAACAGAATTTAACCGTTTACTAGTTTTAGTATCAAGAGGACTTGTTTCCTCAATATCCAAAGTAATCAACACCTCTTAAAGTGTCAGTAAACCTAAAAAATAATGTTATATAATTCTGCACATAGTGCAGAATTATATAACATTATATTAGCGTTATCTTTATAAAACCTAATATTCCCTTTGATTTTTTTAAAACAAATTACTGTTTTTCAGACCCGCTCTCTGTGCTCTTCTGAGCGGGTCTGTTTTTGTCAGACAGAGCAGGAGTGAGCTGCACTGAGTATAATGGCGTGGTCGGGCCGGGCTGTGACTATACAGCTGGCCCGATGCGCTGTGTGATAAAAACAGACCCGCTCAGAAGAGCACAGAGAGCGGGTCTGAAAAACAGTAATTTTTTAAAAAAAGTCAAAGGGAATATTAGGTTTTATAAAGATAAGGCTAATATAATGTTATATAATTCTGCACTATGTGCAGAATTATATAACATTATTTTTTAGGTTTACTGGCCCTTTAACAAGGAACGAATATAATCCCTGTTAAAGAGATAAGATCTGTCAGTGTCAATATCTGAGGTCGGATCTTCTGAACCAGATAGAGATCCTCATCAGAGGAGGATAATTCAGTATGTTGTCAGTCATTTGAAATTTCATCAACCTTATGAGAAGTTTTAAAATACCTTTAACGTTTAGAAGGCGGAATAGCAGACGAAGCCTTCTGAATTGCATCAGCAATAAAATCTTTCATATTCACAGGAATATCATGTACATTAAATGTTGAAGGAACAACAGGCATTGCACTAGTACTGATGGATGCATTCTCTGCATGGAAAAGCTTATCATGACAACTGTTACATACTACAGCTGGAGATATAGGGGCATATTTATCAAGGTCTGGCGGACCTGATCCGACACTGCAGATCAGGTCCGCCAGACCTCGCTGAATACGGCGAGCAATACGCTCGCCGTATTCAGCATTGCACCAGCAGCTCACAAGAGCTGCTGGTGCAACACCGCCCCCTGCAGACTCGCGGCCAATGGACCGCCTGCAGGGGGGTGTCAATCAACCCGATCGTACATCGTGTGGCGATGTCTGTCCGCCTGCTCAGAGCAGGCGGACAGGTTATGGAGCAGCGGTCTCTGTGACCGCTGCTTCATAACGGCTGTTTCTGGCGAGTCTGAAGACTCACCAGAAACAGGGGCCATCAAACTCCATACGGAGCTTGTTAAATAGAGCCCATAATCTCCACTTACAACAGATACACTTAGCTTTGTTAGAACTGTTATCATGCAGCAGGGTTCCAACAGTGGTTTCTGAGATAGGATCAGATTGAGACATCTTGCAAAAAAGAGAAAAAAACAACATAAAGCAAAATTATTATAGCCCTCTGAGCATAAAAAAGGCAAGAGGCATATAGGAAGTGAGGTTTAAGTAATGAAATTATTTGGCGCCAAGTATGACGCACAACGCAGAATGAAATTTTTTGGCGCCAACAACATCCGGAAATGATGCAACTCGTGTCATGGCAGACGCAACCTTGTGCAAAGAAACCTGGCATCAACTAAGGCCCTCGGAAATTACGAATTTGCGTCACCGAACGTACCTTTCTGACAGAGCAGGAGCGAGCTGCACTTAGTGCTATGGCGCGGTCTGGCCGGGCTGTGACTATACAGCTGGCCCGATGCGCTGTTTGAAAAAAACAGACCTGCTCAGAAGATCACAGAGAGCGGGTCTGTAAAACAGCAGTTTTTTAAAAAAAATTCAAAGAGGAAATTATGTTTTATAATGTTTGCGCTAATATAATGTTATAGAATTCTGCAATATGTGCAGAATTATATAGCATTATTTTTAAGGTTTACTGTCCCTTTAATGAAAAAGCAGTCAATTTGAAGAAAAGACTATACCCAAGGTAAGAAAAAATAACTTCCTAAATATGTTTCCCAATTTTGAAACTGATAGTCTGCAAAAGGAAATATTAATATTATATTAATAAATAAAGTGCCAAACCATAGCTGAGAGTGCCTTAAGTAATGAAAACATACTTACCGAAAAAACATAATTTATGTAAGAACTTACCTGATAAATTCATTTCTTTCATATTAGCAAGAGTCCATGAGCTAGTGACGTATGGGATATACATTCCTACCAGGAGGGGCAAAGTTTCCCAAACCTTAAAATGCCTATAAATACACCCCTCACCACAACCACAAATCAGTTTAACGAATAGCCAAGAAGTGGGGTGATAAGAAAAAAGTGTGAAAGCATTTAAAATAAGGAATTGGAATAAATGTGCTTTATACAAAAAAATCATAACCACCACAAAAAGGGTGGGCCTCATGGACTCTTGCTAATATGAAAGAAATGAATTTATCAGGTAAGTTCTTACATAAATTATGTTTTCTTTCATGTAATTAGCAAGAGTCCATGAGCTAGTGACGTATGGGATAATGACTACCCAAGATGTGGATCTTTCCACGCAAGAGTCACTAGAGAGGGAGGGATAAAATAAAGACAGCCAATTCCTGCTGAAAATAATCTACACCCAAAATAAAGTTTAATGAAAACATAAGCAGAAGATTCAAACTGAAACCGCTGCCTGAAGTACTTTTCTACCAAAAACTGCTTCAGAAGAAGAAAACACATCAAAATGGTAGAATTTAGTAAAAGTATGCAAAGAGGACCAAGTTGCTGCTTTGCAAATCTGATCAACCGAAGCTTCATTCCTAAACGCCCAGGAAGTAGAAACTGACCTAGTAGAATGAGCTGTAATCCTTTGAGGCGGAGTTTTACCCGACTCGACATAGGCATGATGAATTAAAGATTTCAACCAAGATGCCAAAGAAATGGCAGAAGCTTTCTGGCTTTTTCTAGAACCAGAAAAGATGGAAAAATAGACTAGAAGTCTTTCGGAAAGACTTAGTAGCTTCAACATAATATTACAAAGCTCTAACAACATCCAAAGAATGCAATGATTTCTCCTTAGAATTCTTAGGATTAGGACATAGTGAAGGAACCACAATTTCTCTACTAATGTTGTTAGAATACACAACCTTAGGAAAAAATTCAAAAGAAGTTCGCAACACCGCCTTATCCTGATGAAAAATCAGAAAAGGAGACTCACAAGAAAGAGCAGATAATTCAGAGACTCTTCTGGCAGAAGAGATGGCCAAAAGAAACAAAACTTTCCAAGAAAGAAGTTTAATGTCCAAATGAATGCATGGGTTCAAAAGGAGGAACTAGAAGAGCCCCCAGAACCAAATTCAAACTCCAAGGAGGAGAAATTGACTGAATGACAGGTTTTATACGAACCAAGTCTTGTACAAAACAATGAATATCAGGAAGATTAGCAATCTTTCTGTAAAAAAGAACAGAAAGGGCAGAGATTTGTCCTGTCAAGGAACTTGCGGACAAACATTTATCTAAACCATCCTGAAGAAACTGCAAAAAATTCTCGGAATTCTAAAAGAATGCCAGGAAAAATGATGAGAAGACACTAAGAAATATAAGTCTTCCAGACTCTATAATATATCTCTCTAGATACAGATTTACGAGCCTGTAACATAGTATTAATCACAGAGTCAGAGAAACCTCTTTGACCAAGAATCAAGCGTTCAATCTCCATACCCTTAAATTTAAAGATTTGAGATCCTGATGGAAAAAAGGACCTTGCGACAGAAGGTCTGGTCTTAACGAAAGAGCCCACGGTTGGCAAGAGACCATCCGAAAAAGAATCCGTCCATGCTGGAGCTACCAGCAGAACAAATGACCATCCCTTCAGAATCTTGGAGATTACTCTTGGAAGAAGAACTAGAGGCGGAGAGATATAGGCAGGATGATACTTCCAAGGAAGTGATTATGCATTCACTGCCTCCGCCTGAGGATCCCGGGATCTGAACAGATACCTGGGAAGTTTCTTGTTTAGATGAGAAACCATCAGATCTATTTCTGGAAGTTCCCACATTTGAACAATCTGAAGAAATACCTCTGGGTGAAGAGACCATTCGCCCGGATACAACGTTTGACGACTGAGATAATCCACTTCCCAATTGTCTATACCTGGGAAATGAACCGCAGAGATTAGACAGGAGCTGGATTCCGCCCAAACCAGAATTCGAGATACTTCTTTCATAGCCAGAGGACTGTGAGTCCCTCCTTGATGATTGATGTATGCCACAGTTGTGACATTGTCTGTCTGAAAACAAATGAACGACTCTCTCTTCAGAAGAGGCCAAGACTGAAGAGCTCTGAAAATTGCACGGAGTTCCAAAATATTGATCGGTAATCTCACCTCCTGAGATTCCCAAACCCCTTGTGCCGTCAGAGACCCCCACACAGCTCCCCAACCTGTAAGACTTGCATCTGTTGAAATTACAGTCCAGGTCGGAAGAACAAAAGAAGCCCCCTGAACTAAACGATGGTGATCTGTCCACCATGTCAGAGAGTGTCGTACAATCGGTTTTAAAGATATTAATTGAGATATCTTTGTGTAATCCCTGCACCATTGGTTCAGCATACAGAGCTGAAGAGGTTGCATGTGAAAATGAGCAAAGGAAATCGCGTCCGATGCAGCAGTCATAAGACCTAAAATTTCCATGCATAAGGCTACCAAAGGGAATGATTGTGACTGAAGGTTTTGACAAGCTGATATCAATGTTAGACTTCTCTTGTCTGACAAAGACAGAGTCATAGACACTGAATCTACCTGGAAACCTAAAAAGGTTACCCTTGTCTGAGGAATCAATTAACTATTTGGTAAATTGATCCTCCAACCATGATCTTGAAGAAACAACACAAGTCGATTCGTATGAGATTCTGTTAAATGTGAAGACTGAGCAAGTACCAAGATATCGTCCAAATAAGGAAATACTAATACCCTGTTCTCTGAATACAGACAGAAGGGCACCGAGAACCTTTGTAAAAATTATTGGAGCTGATGCTAAGCCAAACGGTAGAGCCACAAAACTGGTAATGCTTGTCTAAAAAAGAGAATCTCAGAAACTAAAAGTGATCTGGATGAATCGGAATATGCAGATATGCATCCTGTAAATCTATTGTAGACATATAATGCCCTTGCTGAACAAAAGGCAGGATAGTCCTTACAGCTACCATCTTGAATGTTGGTATCCTTACATAACGATTCAATATTGATAGATCCGGAACTGGCCTGAAGGAATTGACCTTCTTTGGTACAATGAAGAGATAGAATAAAACCCCAGCCCCTGTTCCAGAACTGGAACTGGCATAATTACTCCAGCCAACTCTAGATCTGAAACACATTTCAGAAATGCTTGAGCCTTTGCTGGGTTTACTGGGACACGGGAAAGAAAAAAACATAATTTATGTAAGAACTTACCTGATAAATTCATTTCTTTCATATTAGCAAGAGTCCATGAGCTAGTGACGTATGGGATATACATTCCTACCAGGAGGGGCAAAGTTTCCCAAACCTCAAAATGCCTATAAAAACACCCCTCACCACACCCAAAAATCAGTTTAACGAATAGCCAAGAAGTGGGGTGATAAGAAAAAAGTGCGAAAGCATAAAAAACAAGGAATTGGAATAATTGTGCTTTATACAAAAAAATCATAACCACCACAAAAAAAGGGTGGGCCTCATGGACTCTTGCTAATATGAAAGAAATGAATTTATCAGGTAAGTTCTTACATAAATTATGTTTTCTTTCATGTAATTAGCAAGAGTCCATGAGCTAGTGACGTATGGGATTATGACTACCCAAGATGTGGATCTTCCACGCAAGAGTCACTAGAGAGGGAGGGATAAAATAAAGACAGCCAATTCCGCTGAAAAATAATCCACACCCAAAATAAAGTTTAAATCTAATAATGAAGAAAACTGAAATTATAAGCAGAAGAATCAAACTGAAACAGCTGCCTGAAGTATTTTTTCTACCAAAAACTGCTTCAGAAGAAGAATACACAGCAAAATGGTAGAATTTAGTAAAAGTATGCAAAGAAGACCAAGTTGCCGCTTTGCAAATCTGAACAATCAAAGCTTCATTCCTAAATGCCCAGGAAGTAGAAACTGACCTAGTAGAATGAGCTGTAATCCTTAGAGGCGGAGATTTGCCCGACTCGACATAAGCATGATGAATTAAAGATTTCAACCAAGATGCCAAAGAAATGGCAGAGGCCTTCTGACCTTTCCTAGAACCGGAAAAGATAGCAAATAGACTAGAAGTCTTTCGGAAATTCTTAGTAGCTTCAACATAATATTTCAAAACTCTAACAACATCCAAAGAATGCAATGATCTCTCCTTAGAATTCTTAGGATTAGGACATAATGAAGGAACCACAATTTCTCTACTAATGTTGTTAGAATTCACAACCTTAGGTAAAAATTAAAAAGAAGTTCGCAACACCGCCTTATCCTGATGAAAAATCAGAAAAGGAGACTCACAAGAAAAGAGCAGATAATTCAGAAACGCTTCTAGCAGAAGAGATGGCCAAAATAAACAAAACTTTCCAAGAAAGTAATTTAATGTCCAGTGAATGCATAGGTACAAACGGAGGAGTTTGAAGAGCCCCCAGAACCAAATTCAAACTCCAAGGAGGAGAAAATTGACTTAATAACAGATTTTATACGAACCAAAGCTTGTATAAAACAATGAATATCAGGAAGAATAGCAATCCTTCTGTGAAAAAGAACAGAAAGAGCAGAGATTTGTCCTTTCAAGGAACTTGCAGACAAACCTTTATCCAAACCATCCTGAAGAAACTGTAAAATTCTCGGAATTCTAAAAGAATGCCAGGAAAAATGATGAGAAAGACACCAAGAAATATAAGTCTTCCAGACTCGATAATATATCTTCCTAGATACAGATCTACGAGCCTGTAACATAGTATTAATCATAGAGTCAGAGAAACCTCTTTGACTAAGAATCAAGCGTTCAATCTCCATACCTTTAAATTTAAGGATTTGAGATCCTGATGGTAAAAAAGGACCTTATGACAGAAGGTCTGGTCTTAACGGAAGAGTCCACGGATGACAAGAAGCCATGCGGACAAGATCCGCATACCAAAACCTGTGAGGCCATGCTGGAGCCACCAGCAGAAAAAACGAGCATTCCTTCAGAATCTTGGAGATTACTCTTGGAAGAAGAACTAGAGGTGGAAAGATATAGGCAGGATGATACTTCCAAGGAAGTGACAATGCATCCACTGCTTCCGCCTGAGGATCCCTGGATCTGGACAGATACCTGGGAAGTTTCTTGTGTAGATGAGAAACCATCAGATCTATTTCTGGAAGTCCCCACATTTGAACAATCTGAAGAAACACCTCTGGGTGAAGAGACCACTCGCCCGGATGTAACGCTTGGCGACTGAGATAATCCGCTTCCCAATTGTCTATACCTGGGATATGAACCGCAGAGATTAGACAGGAGCTGGATTCCGCCCATACCAGTATTCGAGATACTTCTTTCATAGCCAGAGGACTGTGAGTCCCTCCTTGATGATTGATATATGCCACAGTTGTGACATTGTCTGTCTGAAAACAAATGAATGATTCTCTCTTTAGAAGAGGCCATGACTGAAGAGCTCTGAAAAAAAGTTCCAAAATATTGATTGGAAATCTCACCTCCTGAGATTTCCCAAACCCCTTGTGCTGTCAGAAACCCCCATACAGCTCCCCAACCTGTCAGACTTGCATCTGTTGAGATCACAGTCCAGGTTGGAAGAAAAAAAGAAGCCCCCTGAACTAAACGATGGTGGTCTGTACCACGTCAGAGGGTGTCGAACAATCGGTTTTAAAGATATTAAATGAGATATCTTTGTATAATCCCGGCACCACCGGTTCAGCATACAGAGCTGAAGAGGTCGCATGTGAAAAATGAGCAAAGGGGAACACGTCCAATGCAGCAGTCATAAGAACCTAGAATTTCCATGCATAAGGCTACCGAAGGGAATGATTGAGACTGAAGGTTTCGATAAGCTGAAACCAATTTCAGACGTCTCTAATCCAACAGAAACAGAGACATGGACACTGAATCTATCCGGAAATCTAAAAAAGGTTACTCTTGTCTGAGGAATCAACAAACTTTTTGGTTAATTGATTCTCCAACCATGTTCTTGAAGAAACAACACTCATAAAAAGCTGGAAAGGATCTTTCCATTGAAAATGAGCAAAGGGAATTGAATCCAATGCTGTTAAAACTTCTATGCATATATAGCAACTGAAGAAAATAATAGAGACTAAAGGTACCGACAGACGGAACCCAAATCAAATTGTCCCTAGTCTGATAGAGACAAAGATAGTGACATAAACCATCTGGAAACCTAAAAAAGGTGACCCTTGCGTGAGGAAAACAAGAGCTTTTTGAAAAAAAGATCCTCTAACTATGTCCTGAAGAGTAAGTGAAACATATGAGATTCCGCATCCACAGGAAATAATCTGAATGAAAACAGAAAAATGAAGAATATGCATTTATTGTATCTAATGAAAACAAATAATGCTATCAATGACCATAAAAAAGGCAGAATAGTTTGAATAAAACTCCAAAACTCAGTTCCTAGAAAAAGAACTGGAAGAAATACCCCAGAAGATTCCAGGTCTGAGCAGCGCTTGAGCCATGCTTCAACAGTATCCAAAATATATAGGACAGAAACACACTGAAAGAAAGTGTTAGCCTTACTGGAATAAAATCAAAGAAATTTGGACAGAATAGAACTAAATAAATTTCAAAGAAGTCTTAACCTGCCCCTTACCAGCCAAGCTGGAATACGGCACGTACATCGCAATATTAGGGAGCTGATTTCGAACCCCAATTATAAACCTGTTACTTGGGAAAGAACTCAGGAATTCGTTCCTTAATAAGAACAACCAAACTAATATAAGCTTAAAGTTTAGTCTTAGAACTCAATCTTGAAGCCCATAGTAACAGTTAAGAATTGAATCCAATTATAATTGATTATCTTAGAACAAAAGAAATATGGATTTTCTTTTTTTTTTTTTTTTTTTTTTTTTTTTTTTAAAAACACAAAATTCTTCTAGCTAAAATAGCTAAAGACATAGATTAACCCTCATTTGCGAATATATTCAATAAAATGAAGACACAAATGAAATCATTAGCATGATAGTCCAGTTTAAAGGACCAGTCAAAATAGAGGACTTGCAAAATGCAAAACAACAAGACAAATGCAACAGCACCTAGTCTAGTAAATGTTGTCCCTTTAACAATGCTAAAATAAATCATAATCTGATACTTAGAAAATTACCTGAAACTAAATAATTTTCCATAAATAAGATATAACTATATAAAGGAAAATAAATACTATTTTGCTATAAAAACAATAGCATAATTAGTAGGAGTAGAGATAGCTCCAATAAATTGGAGAACCCTCCAAATAAAATTTAACTGCTGACAAAGAATATAGTTTAAAAATAAAAGAAAATTCTCAGCCTATTCCATTCCCTAGTATGGGGAATTGGAAGGAAAACCTCTGAAATCACAGAAGAATAAAAAGGCAGAAATAGTGTCAGCTAGTTTTAAAGAACTAGTTACCTTAATATCCAAAATAATCAACACCTCTTCAACAAAGAACAAATGTACTTTAATAATAAAAAATTGATATAAAAAAGTAGATTTGTTAGTGTCAATATCTGATGAAGAGAATTTCTGAAAGAGAAAAAAACATCATCAGAGAAGGATAAATCAGTATGTTGTTGGTCATTTGAAACTTCAATAATTAAAAAAGAAGTGAAAAAGACCTAAAAATTGTATTAGAAGGCACGAAGTCAGACAAAGCCTTAATCAGAAAAAATATTTCTTATAAATTTTCTAAACATTTCTTGTACTTAAGAATGGAAATGTATAAAGCATAAATACTAATGGAATCTGCATGTAAAAGTATATCAAAATAACTTAATACAAACCATAGCTAGAGATAAACATTTATAACATTTAAAATAAATGAACTTAGCTTTGGTAGAACTGAAACTCAGTTTAAGCATTTTTCCAGAAGTGGCTTCTGACTCAGGGACAAACGGAGACATCTTGCAATATGTAATAGAAAAAACAACATATAAAGCAAAATTGATCAAATTCCTTAAATGACAGTTTCAGGAATGGGAAAAAATGCCAGTGAACAAGCTTCTAGCAACCAGAAGCAATAAATAATGAGACTTAAATAATGTGGAGACAATAGTGACGCCCATATTTTTTAGCGCCAAAAATGCTCTTGGCACCAAAAATGACGCCACATCCGGAACGCCGACACTTTTGGCGCAAAAAAAGTCAAAAAAATGACGCAACATCCGGCGACACGTATGACGCTGGAAACAGAAAAAAAAATTTGCGCCAAAAAAGTCAGCGCCAAGAATGACGCAATAAAATGAAGCATTTTCAGCCCCCGCGAGCCTAATAGCCCACAGGGAAAAAGTCAAATTTTAAGGAAAGAAAAAAATTGATTAATCCATATGCATTATCCCAAATATGAAACTGACTGTCTGAAATAAGGAACGTTGAACATCCTGAGTCAAGGCAAATAAATGTTTGAACACATATATTTAGAACTTTATAAACAAAGTGCCCAACCATAGCTTAGAGTGTCACAGAAAATAAGACTTACTTACCCCAGGACACTCATCTACAAGTAGTAGAAAGCCAAACCAGTACTGAAACGAGAATCAGTAGAGGTAATGGTATATATAAGAGTATATCGTCGATCTGAAAAGGGAGGTAAGAGATGAATCTCTACGACCGATAACAGAGAACCTATGAAATAGACCCCGTAGAAGGAGATCATTGAATTCAAATAGGCAATACTCTCCTCACATCCCTCTGACATTCACTGCACGCTGAGAGGAAAACCGGGCTCCAACCTGCTGCGGAGCGCATATCAACGTAGAATCTAGCACAAACTTACTTCACCACCTCCATAGGAGGCAAAGTTTGTAAAACTGATTTGTGGGTGTGGTGAGGGGTGTATTTATAGGCATTTTGAGGTTTGGGAAACTTTGCCCCTCCTGGTAGGAATGTATATCCCATACGTCACTAGCTCATGGACTCTTGCTAATTACATGAAAGAAACACTCATCCACATATAGCAGATAGCCAAACCAGTACTGAAACAGTTATCAGTAGAGGTAATGGAATATGAGAGTATATCGTCGATCTGAAAAGGGAGGTAGGAGATGAATCTCTACGACCGATAACAGAGAACCTTTGAAAAGATTTCCTGTGAGGAAAACCATAGAATCAATAGGTGATACTCTCTTCACAACCCTCTGACATTCGCTGTACTCTGAGACATCACCACCTCCATAGGAGGCAAAGTTTGTAAAACTGTATTGTGGGTGTGGTGAGGGGTGTATTTATAGGCATTTTGAGATTTGGGAAACTTTGCCCCTCCTGGTAGGATTGTATATCCCATATACATACCCTCCCTTGACCCTAACTCTCCTGCGAACTACCGCCCCATATCACTGCTTCTGCTAGCTTCAAAAATCCTTGAAAAACTAGTCTTCAATCGCCTAACCCACTTCCTGTCCTCCAACTCACTGCTCGACCCCCTGCAATCTGGCTTCCACCCCCAACACTCAACTGAGACTGCCCTCACCAAGGTTACTAACTATCTCCTTTCTGCTAAAAACAAAGACTACTACTCTATACTCTACCTCTCTGCTGCCTTTGACACTCTCAGCTCTCTGGGGCTCTGTGACACTGCCCTCTCCTGGATTCACTCATATCTCTAACAGATCCTTCTCCCTCTCTTTTGCTGGTGGCTCCTCCTCTCCATTGCCTCTGTCTGTTGGAGTACCTCAAGGCTCTCGCCTGGGTCCTCTACTCTTCTCTATTTACACTTCTTCACTGGGTAAACTTAACAGCTATGGCTTCAACTACCACCTCTATGCTGATGACACCCAGATCTACCTTTCCACCCCTGCACTCTCTCCTTCTGTCAATTCTCACATCAGCGACGGCTTACCTGGCATTTCCTCCTGGATGGCCTCTCACCACCTAAAAATAAACATGGCCGCCAAGACTAATCCCCCCTCTAACTCTACTACAGTTTCTAATTTTTCCATCACTGTTGGCGGCACCACTATCTCCCCATCACCCCAAGTCCACTGCCTCGGAGTCACACTTGACTCAAATCTGTCCTTCACTCCCCACATCCAACTGCTCTCTTCAGCCTGCCGCAACCACCTATGCAATATCTCCAAAATTAATCCGTTTCTGAGTGACAAAACTACTAAACTGCTTATCCACTCCCTTGTAATTTCCCGACTTGACTACTGCAATAACTTGCTAACTGGCCTCCCTCTCTCCCCTTCAATCCATCCTAAAAGCATCCGCCAGGCTAATCTACCTCTCTCAACGCTCCGTTTCTGCTGCACCTCTCTGTGAGTCCCTTCACTGGCTCCCCATTCACAGCAGAATTAAATTCAAAATTCTCACCATGACTTACAAAGCCCTCACCAATGCTGCCCCACCCTACCTGTCCTCACTCATCAGCAAATATACTCCAGCCCGCCCCCTAAGATCCAACAATGACCTGCTCCTTGCGTCCTCTACCATCACCTCCTCTCATGCTAGACTACAGGACTTCTCTTGCGCGGCTCCAACCCTCTGGAATGCACTTCCTCGAACCGTCAAGACTCCCCTAATCTCTCCTCCTTTAAACGTTCCCTAAAGACCTTTTTGTTCAGGGAAGCTTATCACCCGACTCATTAACAAATGAACTTCAATAACCCAACAATTGCCTTCATCTCCCCACTAATATCATTCCCACCTTTGCAGTCCCCACCTCCTGTTTCCCACCCTCCTACCCATCTAGATTGTAAGTTCCCATGGGAATAGGGCCCTCAATTCCCCCTGTATCTGTCTGTAAAATGTTGTCTCTTATTGTATTGTTTCTCCGTTTTACTTTTATCCTTCTACCCATGGGCAGCGCTGCAGAATCTGTTGGCGATTTTTAAATAAAGAATAATAATAATACATCACTAGCTCATGGACTCTTGCCAATTACATGAATGAAAATTAGCTTACAGAAGTAATAAAAAAATAAATTAATTTAAATCCAAAATATACAGAGTTAATTGACTATCAGTTAAGCTTTCTTTCATTAACAATTATTCACATACCACTCAAAATGACTTCTTTGCAACTAGACACCTTATCTCTTAGATGCTCTAGAGCGACTTGACCCTTGTTTACAATAAGGTAGTTTTATAGTGTGTTGTTATCAGAAGGAGACATCTTGTCACCCCTTTTAAGCATAAATATTTTGTATTTAGCCTTGAAAAGTTGTTATACAGGTTTCAACATACGCCCTTAAATTATTGCAGTGAGCATCCATGTTAGAATCTACTAATTCAAGGTTGAATAAATCTCCATTTTAAAATCATAACATCTTTTGTTAGTATTTTAATACCACTGAACAGTTATAAATCTTATATATTGTGGAAGAACCTATATTTAAACCTATATTTGAATATTGCAGAATAAGCATATGAAAAATGATATCCTTTATCTACAGCTGTATGACAAGATATAACAGCTCCTTTATTTATAGGAAACGTATATGAAAGATTTATAAGATATCTTTCATTTATAGTAAGTAAAAAGTGTCTTTTCTAGCACACAGACTCCGCACACATATGAACACTTAACACTTAAGTGTTCATATGTGTGCAAGTTTCATATTTTAATATATATATATATATATATATATATACATATACAGAGAGAAGTGCACTCACAGGAACAAACAACTGGCTCAATACCATTGTTAGCCTGTTCTATGGCGATTTACCACCTGGGTGCAGCTTTTTAGCCCAGAAATGCTTTTCACAGATAAAACAAGATTAAAGGACAGCACATCCCGCCCGGACCGGGTACACATCCCATAACATTTGGCCAAATGCACAATCTGGATTGATATTATTGGAGTCCATCCTTGGTTTCAAGCTAACTGTGAGATCATCTATAGATGAGCAGACATCATACATCTTAAGGAGTGATTATATTGCACCCTTATCAATTGGTGTTTATATACACAACAAGTCTGTTTCCTTTTGCCACCAGAAAATTAGAAGATATCTACATATCCATAGCACAAGACCAGCATCATCTATCTTTGAAATTGTGTATCTATTACAGTCCCAGGGGAGAGACTGAAAGAAGGCAGCGGTTTTAAATTAAGGAGAGTATCAGTCCTTAGTTCATTTCTGTATCAGATTATTGTTTTTTACCATCTTACAATTTCTGTATACTTTGTATCTGTTCCCACATTCTAATCCTAACCAAAGCCTGACAAAAAGATTGCACGTCTGGCGCATCCGCCAAACGCTTATGCAACAAAATAGACAACGCAGAAATCGGACCTTTCAGAGTAATAGCTGACAAACCCTTCTTCAGACCCTCATGGAGAAAAGACAAAATCCTAGGAATCCTGACTCTACTCCAAGAGTAGCCTCCGGATTCACACCAATACAGATATTTACGACATATCTTATAGTAAATCTTTCTTGTCACAGGCTTACAAGCCTGAATCATGGTCTCAATGACCAACTCTGAAAACCCACGCTGAGATAAAATCAAGCGTTCAATCTCCAAGCAGTCCGCTTCAGAGAAACGAGATTTAGATGAAGAAAAGGACCCTGAAGTAGAAGGTCCTTCCTCAGAGGGAGTCTCCACAAAGGTAGAGACAACATTTCCACTAGATCTGCATACCAGATCCTGCAAGGCCATGCCGGCACTATGAGAATCACCAACACCTTCTCCTGCATGATCCGAGCAATGACTCTTGGCAGGAGAGCAAAAGGAGGAAATTTTTATGCTAGACTCAAATTCCAAGGAACTGCCAGAGCATCTATCAAGAAAGCCTGTGGATCCCTTGACCTCGAGTCGTACCTCAGAAGCTTAGCATTATGCTGAGAAGCCATGCGATTCAGTTCCGGCTGCTCCCAATTGAGGATTAAACTGGAAAATACTTCCGGATGGAATTCCCACTCCCCCGGATGAAAGGTATGTCGGCTCAGAAAATCCGCCTCCCAATTGTTCACTCCTGGGATGTGGATCGCAGAAAGTCAAGTTGTGAGACACCCCCCACTGGATTAACCGGGCCACCTCTGACATGGCCAAAGAAGTTCGCCCCTGGTGGTTGATGTACGCCACTGAAGTGAAGTTGTCCGACTGGAACCGGATAAACCGGACTAATTCTAGCTGAGGCCAGGACAGTAAAGCATTGAAAATCGCTCTCAGTTCTAGAATGTTTATAGAGAGAACTGATTTCTCCCGAGTCCAAAGACCCTGTGTCTTCAATGACGCCCAAATTGCTCCCCAACCAAGAAGGCTGGCATCCATGGTCACAATCACCCAGCAAGTTCCCTGGAAGAGGTGTTCTGAGACAACCACCACAGAAGAGAGTCCCTTGTTGCCTGATACAGAACTATTTACGGAGACAGATCTGCATAGTCCCCGTTCCATTGCCTGAACATGCATAACTGCAAAAGTCTGAGATGGAACCGAGCAAACGGAATGATGTTCATGGAAGCTACCATCAGACCAATTACCTCCATACATAGAGCCACTGACGGCCAAGGAGAGGACTGAAGGACAAGACAAGAGTCGAAGATCTTTGTTTTTTGACTGCTGTCAGAAATATCTTCATTAGTAGGGAGTTTATTATGGTCCCTAAAAACACTACTCTTGTGCCTGGAATCAGAAAACTCTTTCCCAGATTTACCTTCCAATTGTGGGAGTGAAGAAAAGACAACAAGATCTCTGTATGAGAGTTTGCTTGTTGAAAATACGGTTCCTGAACCAGAATGTCCTCCAGCTAAGGCGCAACAGCAATGCCCCGAGACCGAATCACTGCCAAAAGAGCCCCCAGGACCTTTGAGAAAATTCTGGGAGCTGTAGCAAGGCCGAAAGGAAGAGCCACAAACTGAAATGATTGTCTAAGAAACCAAACCTTAGAAACTTGTGATGATCCTGGTGAATGGGAACATGAAGCTACACATCCTTTAAGTCTACGATTGTCATAAACTGACCCTCTTGAATCAAAGGAAGAATGGAACGTATAGTCTCCATCTTGAAGGACGGTACACTGAGGAACTTGTTTAAACACTTTAGGTCTAAAATAGGTCTGAAAGTCCCCTCTTTCTTGGAAACCACAGACAGATTTGAATAAAATCCCAGACCCTGTTCCTGTGGAGGAACTGGAACTATAACTCCCAGGGCAAAAAGATCCTTGATACAATTTAAGAACACCTCTGTCTTTATCTGGTCTACAGATAATATTGAGAGAAGAAACCTACCTCTGGGAGGAAAAGTCTTGAATTCTATCTTGTACCCCTGAGATACACTTTCCACGGCCCAAAGGTCTGGAACATCTCGTATCCCAGCCTGAGCAAATTGAGAAAGCCTGCCCCCTACTAGATCCGTTCCTGGATCGGGGGCCGACCCTCCATGCTGACTTGGAGTCAGCCGCAGGCTTCTTAGACTGTTTCCCCTTGTTCCAAGACTGACCAGACTTCCAGGAAAATGAATAGTTTCCTGCTTGGAAGAGGAAGTGGAGGGTTTACCTCTAAAGTTACGAAAGGAACGAAAATTACTCTGATGCCCTTAATGCTTATTCTTCTTATCCTGAGGAAGAAAATATCCCTTTCCTCCTGTGATCTGAAAAAATATCAGCCAAACTAGGCCCAAACAAGGTCTTATACCCTTGTAGGGAATATCTAATAACTTAGATTTAGAAGAAACATCCTCAGACCAGGATTTTAACCAAAGGGCTCTGAAAGCTAGAACCACAAAACCAGACATTTTTGCTCCCAGTTTAATGACCTGTAAGGAAGCATCCGAAATAAAGGAATTGGCTAACCTTAAGAGCCTTAATCCTGTCCTGGATCTCCTCAAGAGGAGTATCTGTCTGAATTTAATCGGACAAAGCATCAAACCAGTAAGCTACAGCGCTGGTAACAGTAGCAATACACACCGCAGGCTGCCATTGACGACCTTAGTAAACACACATTTTCTTTAATAATAGGAGATAAAGAAAAGGGAATACCAGGTCTCTCCCACTCCCATGCAATAATCTCAGAAGCACTGTCTGGAACCGGAAAAACTTCCACCGCTAAGGGAACATCAAAATACTTGTTCAGCTTACTAGACTTCTTAGGGTTAATAACGATAATAGTATCGGAGTCATCCAAGGTAGCCAAAACCTCCTTAAGTAACAAACGGAAGTGCTCCAACTTAAATCTGAAGGACACAACTTCAGCATCAGTAGAAGGAATTATACTGCCTGAATGCAAGATTTCACCCTCAGATGCACAAGAATCAGACTTCTGAGAGGAAGGACTTTGATTAGCCACCTCAGGATCAGAAACCTTACTTACCGTTTCTTTAAAATTCCTTTCTTTCATGTAATTGGCAAGAGTCCATGAGCTAGTGACGTATGGAATATACATTCCTACCAGGAGGGGCAACGTTTCCCAAACCTCAAAATGCCTATAAATACACCCCCACCACACCCACAATTCAGTTTTACAAACTTTGCCTCCTATGGAGGTGGTGAAGTAAGTTTGTGCTAGATTTCTATGTTGATATGCGCTTCGCAGTAGGCTGAAGCCCGGTTCCTCTCAGAGTGCAGTGAATGACAGAGGGATGTGAAGGGATTATTACCTATTGAATACAATGGTCATCCTAACAGGGATCTATTTCATAGGTACTCTGTTATCGGTCGTAGAGATTCATCTCCTACCTCCCTTTTCAGATCGACGATATACTCTTATGTACCATTACCTCTACTGATTCTCGTTTCAGTACTGGTTTGGCTATCTACTTTATGTAGATGAGTGTCTTTTGGTAAGTATGTTTTCTTTTATTTAAGACACTCTCAGCTATGGTTTGGCACTTTATATGTAAAGTTCTAAATATATGTTTTGTACTTATATTTGCCATGATTCTGGTTAATCAGTATATTTCCTTTTCGCAGACTGTCAGTTTCATTTTGGGTAATGCATAAAAAAAACAAAAAACTTTTACCTGAAATTTTCAAATTGACTCTCTTTTTTAAATTGCGGGCTGTTAGGCTCGCGGGAGCGCAAAATGCTATAATTTATTGCGTCATTCTTGGCGGAAGACTTTTTTGGCATTTCCGGCGTCTTAGTTGGCACCGAGATTTTTCACGTAGTTGCGTCATCTATGACGCTGGTGTTTGTTGCAGACGTTTTTGGCGCCAAAAAATATTTTGTCAGTTGTGGGCGTCATACTTTGCTTCAGATTTCTGACATTATTTAAGTCTTTATTGCATTTTGCTTCTGGTTTCCAGAGGCTTATTTTGTTTGCATTTTTCCCATTGCTTAAACTGTCATATAAGGAAATTGATATTTTGCTTTATATGTTGTTTTTTCTCTTATATTTGCAAGATATCTTAAAACTGTTCCTGTATCAGAAAACACTGTTGGATTCCTGCTGACTGATATCAGTCCTACTAAAGCTAAGTTTATTTATTTTAATGTTATGAATTTTTATCTTTAGCTATGGTTTGTAGTAAGTTATCATGATAAACTTTTACATGCAGAAAAAATGTCCATCAGTATTAATGCATTGTCTATTGCTATTCTTTTAACATCTAATGTACAAGATATACCTGGGAATTTATAAGAATATTTTTCTGATTCTATTCTGAAGGCTTTGTCTGCCATCCCGCCTTTTAATAAAATGTAAAGGTCTTTTTTAAACTTCTCATTTAATTGATGAATTTTCAAATGACCGACAACATACTGAATTATCCTTCTCTGATGATGATTTATCTCATTCAGAATATCCTTCATCAGATATTGACACTAACAAATCTACTTTTTTACTTTTAAATAGAGTACATTCGTTCTTTGTTGAAAAGGTGTTGATTATTTTGGATATTGAGGAAACTAGTCCTCTTGATTTTAAGGCTAGCTAACATTTAAAATTCTGCTTATTAACCTCCTGTGGTTACTTCAGAGGTTTTTTTCCAGTTCCTAATTCTGGGGAATGGAATAGGCCTGGTACTTCTTTTATTCCTTCTTTAAGGTTTTAAAATTGTATCCTTTGCCAGCAGTTAGTTTGGAGTTTTGGGAAAAGATCCCCAAAGTTAATGGGGCTCTCTCTACTCTTGCTAAACGTACTACTATTCCTATGGAAAATAGTATTTATTTTAAAGATCCTTCAGATGGGAAACTTGCATCTTATCTAAGGAAAATGTATTTATTTCCAGGTCCTTTTCTTAGGCCTGCAATTTCTTTGGCTGATGTTGCAGCCGTTTCATCTTTTTTGGTTGGAAACTTTAGCGCAACAAGTATTCGTTTATGATTTGTTTAGCATTAACTTGATTCAACATGCTAATAATTTCATTTGTGATGCCATTTTTTGATATCAAAATGGAGGTTAAATCTATGTCTTTAGCTATTTTAGCTAGAAGAACTTTGTGACTTAAATCTTGGAATGCCGATTTGATTTCTAAAAATCAGATTTCTATTTTTCTTTCCTTCCAAGGTAATAAATTATTTGGTTCACAGTTGGATTCAATACTTTCAACTGTTACTCTGGGGAAGGGAGTTTTTTTGCTTCAAGATTAAGTTCTAAGCTTATATTAGTTTTTGTTCGTAATGAGGAACAGAAACCTAACATGTTTCTTATTGGAAGCTTTCTTCAAAATGGAATGAATTCAAGCCATTTAAGAGATCAAAGCCAGCCCCCAAATTCGCATGAAGGTGCGGCCCTTATTCCAGCTTAGTTGGTAGGGGGCAGGTTAAAATTTTTCTAAAGTTGTTTGGTTCAATTCGGTCCAAACTTCTTAGATTGGGGTACAGAATAGGATTCAGAGTAAGACCGCCTGTGAGATGTCTTTTTCTCTCTCACATATTCTAGCTATTCCAGTAAAGGCTTAGACTTTCCTGAAGTGTGTTTCAGACCTGGAGTTATCTGGGGTATTCATACCAGTTCCGTTTCAGGAACGGGGTCTGAAGTTTTGTTCAGAACTATTCATTGTCTCAAAGAAAGAAAAACTTTTGAATTGTCATGTTAGATTACCATCTTTCAGAATGGTGATTATAAGGTCTATTCTGCCTTTTGTTCAGCAAGGGCATTATTTGCCCACAATAGACTTACAGGATGCATATCTTCATATTCTGTTTCATTCAGATTATTTTCATTTTCTGAGATTCTCTTTTTTAGACAAGCATTACCAATTTGTTGCTTTTCCTTCTGGCCTTGCGACAGCTCTAAGAATCTTTTCAAAGGTTCTCAGTGTTTCCTTATTTGGACGATATCGTGGTACTTGCTCAGTCTTTTCGTTCTGCAGAATCTCATATGATTCAACTTCTGTTTCTTCAAAGACATGGTTGGAGGATCATTTTATCAAAAGCTCCTTGACTCCTCAGGCAAGGGTCACCTTTTTTTAGGTTTCCAGATAGAGACAAAGACATTGACAAAATCTAACAGACAAGAGACAATTTATATTGGGTTCAGCTTGTCGGAACCTTCAGTCTCTTATTTTCTTCAGTAGCTATATGCATGGAAGTTTTAGGTCTCATGACTGCAGCATTGGATTTGATTTCCTTTGCTCATTTTCATATGAAACCTTTCCAGTTTTTAATGCTGAATTAATGGTGCAGGGATTATTCTAGGATATCACATTTAATATCCTTGAATCCCAATATTCAACTATCTCTGACTTGGTGGTTAGATCACCATCGTATAGTTCTACGGGTCTCTTCGGTTCATCCAACCTGGACCATGATCACAACAGATGCGAGTCTTTTAGGTTGGGAAGCTGTCTGGGGATCTCTGACAGCACAAGGGGTTTGGAAATCTCAAGAGGCATGATTACCATTCAATATTTTGGAACTCTGTGTGATTCTCAGAGTTCTTCAGTTTTGGCTTCTATTTAAAGAGAGACACGTTTTTTTGGTTTTCAGACAGACAATGTCACAACTGTGGCGTATGTCAATCATCAGGGTGGGACTCTCAGTCCTCAGGCTATGAAAGTAGTATCTTGGATACTTGCTTGGGCAAAATCCAGCTCCTGTCTAATTTTTGCGGTCCATATCCCAGGTATAGACAATTGGGAAGTGGATTATCTCTGTCATCAAGCTTTACATCCGGGAGAAAGGTCTCTTCACCCAGATGTGTTTTTTCAAATTGTTCAGATGTGGGGGCTTCCAGAAATAGATCTGATGGCATCTCATCTAAACAAGAAACTTCCCAGGTACCTATCCAGGTCCAGGGATCCTCAGGCGGAAGCAGTGTATGAATTGACACTTCCTTGGAGTTATCAACCTGCTTATATTTTCCCGCCTCTAGTTCTTCTTTCAAGAGAAATTTTCAAAATCATGGAGCAATCGTTTGTGCTGCTGGTGACTCCAGCATGGCCGCTCAGGTTTTGGTATGTGGATCTTGTTCGGATGTCCAGTTGCCAACCTTGGCCACTTCCATTAAGGCCAGACCTTATATCTGAAGGTTCGTTTTTCCATCAGGATCTCAAATCATTAAATTTGATGGTATGGAAATTGAACGCTTAGTGCTTAGTCATAGAGGTTTCTCTGACTCAGTGATTATTACTATGTTGCAGGCTCGTAAATCTGTGTCTAGAAAGATTTATCGACTTTGGAAGACTTACATTTCATGGTGCTCTTCTCATAAATTCTCTTGGCATTCTTTTAGAATTCCTAGAATTTTACAGTTTCTTCAGGATGGTTTAGATAAGGGTTTGTCTGCAAGTTCTTTGAAAGGTCAAATCTCTAGCAATTTTTCTGTAGAACAGAACAGAAAGAGCAAACTTCCTGATATTCATTGTTTTGTACAGGCTTTGGTTTGTATCAAGCCTTTCATTAAATCAATTTCTCCTCCTTGGAGTCTTATTTTGGTTTTGAAGGCTTTACAGGCTCCTCCATTTGAGCCTATGCATTCTCTGGACATTAAATTACTTTCTTGGAAAGTGTTGTTCCTTTTGGTCATCTTTTCTGCTAGAAGAGTTTCTGATTTATCTGCTCTTTCTTGTGAGTCTCCTTTTCTGATTTTTTCATCAGGATAAGGCGGTTTTTGCGGACTTCGTTTACATTTTTACCTAAAGTTGTTAACTCCAACATTAGTAGAGAAATTGTTGTCCCTTCTTTGTGTCCTAATCCTAAGAATTTTCTGGAGAGATCTTTACATTCTTTGGATGTGGTAAGAGCTTCAAAATATTATGTTGAATCTACTAAACTTCCATTTCTTTGGCGTCTTGGTTAAAGCTTTTGATTCATCATGCTTATTTAGAGTCGGGTAAATCCCCGCCTCAGAGGTTTACGGCTCATTCTACTAGGTCAGTTTCTACTTCCTGGGTTTTTTAGAATGAAGCTTCTGTTGATCAGATTTGCAAAGCAGCAACTTGGTCTTCTTTGCTTATTTTTACTAAATTCTACCATTTTGATGTTTTTTCTTCTTCAGAAGCAGTTTTTGGTAGAAAAATACTTCAGGCAGCTGTTTCAGCTTGATTCTTCTGCTTATAATTTCAGTTTTTTTCATTATAAGATTAAAACTTTTGATTTGGGTTGTGGATTAATTTTTCAGCAGAATTGGCTGTTTTTATTTTTATCCCTCCCCCTCTAGTGACTCTTGCGTGGAGTGCCACATCTTGGGTATTTGCTATCCCATACGTCACTAGCTCATGGACTCTTGCCAATTACATGAAAGAAAACATAATTTATGTAAGAACTTACCTGATAAATTCATTTCTTTCATATTGGCAAGAGTTCATGAGACCCACCCTTTTTATGGTGGTTATGATTTTTTTTGTATAAAGCACAATTATTCCAATTCCTTGTTGATGCTTTCCCTCCTTTCTTATCACCCCACTTCTTGGCTATTCGATAAACTGAATTGTTGGTGTGTATTTATAGGCATTTTGAGGTTTGGGAAACTTTGCCCCTCCTGGTAGGAATGTATATCCCATATGTCACTAGCTTATGGACTCTTGCCAATATGAAAGAAATGAATTTATCAGGTAAATTCTTACATAAAACAAAATTTATGCTTACCTGATAAATTTCTTTTGCGATGTACTGAGTCCACAGATTCATCCTTACTTGTGGGATATTCTCCTTCCTAACAGGAAGTGGCAAAGAGAGCACCACAGCAGAGCTGCCTATATAGCTTCCCCCCTTAACTCCACCCCCCAGTCATTCAACAGAAGGCCAAGGAAGAAAAAGGAGAAACTAAAAAGGTGCAGAGGTGACTGAAGTTTTTAATAATAAAAAAAAAAAAACCATCCGTCTTGAATAGACAGGGCGGGCCGTGGACTCGGTACATCGCAAAAGAAAGAAATTTATCAGGTAAGCATAAATTTTGTTTTCTTTTGCATGATGTACCGAGTCCACGGATTCATCCTTACTTGTGGGATACCAATACCAAAGCTTTAGGACAAGGATGAAGGGAGGGACAAGACAAAAACCTAAACGGAAGGCACCACTGCTTGCAAAACCTTTCTCCCAAAAATAGCCTCCGAAGAAGCAAAAGTATCAAATTTGTAAAATTTGGAAAAGGTATGAAGCGAAGACCAAGTCGCAGCCTTACAAATTTGTTCAACGGAAGCATCATTTTCAAAATACACAAAAGGGATTTTAGTAAAGCTCTCCTAAGTGAATCTAATAATATAAACTATAGTGCAACCTAGAAAACTATATATTTGAAAAACAGAGAAAGAAAGAAGATTACACAAATAACTGCAACCTCAAAAAAAATCCAATATTGTAAATCTGTCCTTTCCCCTCAATCAACAACATATTAGTTTGTTGGAAAAAGGTCTTAGCTTTTGTCCCTCTAATAGACTTGATCTATTTTAAATTACCAAAGATTTGCACTTATTTGCACGAAAGTTAGCTTTAAAAAAGATTATGGCACCACGAACAACTATTAATCTTAGGAGTGCTGAAGACAGGGAGGCTATTCATAACCTTGAAACTTTAGCATTTGAACAGTCTAGAGAACCAATGATGATATGTCCTCATACTGATATGAAAAAAAGATCAACTTATATGCCATCTTTTTCATCTATCCCGAATATTGCAGTATTCGTGCAGAGTGTGTCTGAACAGTTTGCTAAAATTCAATTTACTGGTGTACTGAACGATAATTTATCAAAAGGTGAGAGAAAAGCCTTGGAGGAACTGATTGCTCATAATGAATTGGTAGTAAAACCAGCCGATAAAGGCAGGAATGTGGTCATTCTCGACCAAAATTATTATATCAGTGAGGCGATGCGCCATCTTCAAGTTTGTGAGCAATATGTCTCAGTTACTTCGGATGATTTCCAAAAATCTCACAATGAATTATTATTTATTCTCAACGATGCAAGAAGATCTAATTTAATCACTAGCCAAGAACAGGGGTATATGTATAATGCCAAACCAGTGATTCCAGTATTCTGGATACCAAAGTTACATAAATCTTTGGAAAAACCTCCTGGTCGTCCCATAATCTCTGGGATTGGCGGTCCAACTGAAGGTATCAGTAGATACATTGATTTTTTAAAACCATTTGTCACGTTTGTACAGGACTCCACTGACGTGATTAAAAAACTTGATGGTATCACTATTTCGGAAAAAATGCTCTTTGTTTCTTTGGACATTGAGTCGTTATACTCTTCGATCCCTCATCCAGTTGGAATCAAAGCTTGTAAATCTTTTTTAACAACTAGAGGGCCAGGCTATCACAAACATACTCAATTTGTGGTTGATCTTTTGGAGTTTGTGCTAAGTAATAATATCTTTCTTTTCAATGGAAGGTATTATAGACAGAAACGTGGTACGGCCATGGGGGCCACATGTGCACCAACCTATGCTTGTCTCCACCTTTGTTGGTGGGAAGATAATATTGTATTCAGTGAACACTCTGATTGGGTTGATGCACATGTGGCCCTCTGGATCCATTATGCGGATGACATCCTCCTTCTGTGGGATGGTACTGAGCAGGAATTGTTGTATTTTGTTTCTGTCCTTAATCAAAATGATCTTAATATTTTTCTAACCTGCAACTATCATGCAAATGAAATAAGCTTTCTCAATCTCCTTGTTGGTAGAAGGGAGAATATGGTGGTCACTCAGGTGTATAGAAAACCGACTGCATCCAACAGCGTGCTTTTGGGATCCAGTCATCCTGAAAATCTAAAGAAAAATATCCCTTACGACAATTTCTAAGGCTACGGCGGATTTGCACTGATGATTGGACCTTCAATAAGCAGGCTGATGAGATGGCGGAGAGATTTTATGCTAGAGGGTACTCTAGAAGATGTGTAAAAAGGGCCTGATTTAGTGCAAGAAATATGAATAGAAGAGATCTTCTATTCAAGAGTCAGATTAGTATAAATGAAGAAGAAAAAAAGATGCCTACTAAAATCAGATATATTTATACAACAATAGTCCAAAAGCGCCTAAAAGAAGGCAAAGGAAGACTCTAACAAATTAAGTGAAATTAAATAAAAATCTGTTAAAAATAGGTTGGAAATGAGTTAAAAATTATCAAACATTTATTAACAAATCATAATTATTAACATGGATCCATGTGTACTATACAAACATACATATACAAATTAGAGAGATCGATTTTTATCTGAATATAAAAACAATGTAAATGTTACAGAAATATCTTAGGAAGTCTCTCCAAATGGAGAGATCAGCAAATACGGAAATCGACAATGGAAGTTAGAAAACCTGGAGTTGTGCAATGTTGCTTCTAGCAAATGTATCCAATAATTGCATCCAATGGATGTATCCAATAGATGTGTTCTAGTAGTAAGAATTCCAGTAAGACAAATCCATAAAAAATCAAGTGGTGAAACTAGTAAAATCCAAACAAAAAATTATGTGAATCCTGTGATATTGGTGGAAAAAGTAAAATATAAAAATAAAAATAAAAAATAGTGTTGTAAAAGTAAGAGTAAAAATGTAAAAAAATATATATATAAAAAATATATAAATTTACAAAAATATAAAAATATAAAAATTTATTAAAAAGTGAAAAAATTGTGGAAAAAAAAAACAAAACAATGTGTTAAAAATATTGTGTCAAAAATTAAAAATAACTGTAATCCAAATAAATATTGAGTGTTAGTGAGTGATCCTCCTTATAAGTGTTTCCTTATGAGTTAATGTTTTGTTTATATCCGTGTAAGTGATGAAGAGTTTTTCTTCTGGTATCCTTTCAATAATGTCCTAGTAGTTCCTGTGAATTACAAAATATAACATAGTGCAATAACGTTTCCAGATACAAATAATATTAAAATAATGCTCACCAAATTGTCAACGCGTTTCGGCCTCTGTATCAGGCCTTTCTCAAGACTATCTTGTGGTGAGTACTGGTGGCTCTATTTATGTGTATTGATAACCAATAAAATATCGTGGTTTTGGCGCTAAACACTCATTGACATTAACCCGGAAGTGTCCTTTGTATTTCACTTCCGGTATGAACCTTAATATTTCAATGGTAAATCTTCTCATCAATATTGTTGTTGCATCTGCAATCAACTGTATTTTTATTATTCTAACAATTATTGGCCCAGTGGGTTATTGTATCATGTGGAAGTTGTATTTGGTAATTGTTATTTCAAAACATCGCTCCATATCTGCGCACGTGAGCGTCGAACCGGAAGTGACATACTATTTGTTTACTTCCGGTTTCGATACTAAATACCGGTAAGCAACCTATGTGGGTCAATTTCGTGGAAGCTATATTAGCAATGGGGAGAACATTAATATCTGGTGAGATATTCAAATGAACAGATATAAAAAGACATTAATATAAAAAATATTAATACAAAAAACTGAAATAAAAAAATATTGGGTACAAATATATAAAAAATATACATAAAATTGCATGGATTGTGTATGTTTCAAAATAAATACGTTAAAAGTGTGCATAAGTGCATAAATCTTATATCCTTACATGTAAATTACATAAATTTACATAAAACTGCCCTAATGTAGAGAAAAGTTGATAAAGAAAAATAGAATGTTATTTTAGGGCATCGATCCGTATCTACGCACGTGAGCGTCAAACCGGAAGTGACATACTATTTTGTTTACTTTCAGTTCCGGTTTCAATACTGAATGGCGGTAAACATCCTATGTGAGTCAATTTTGTAGGAACTATATTAGCAATGGGGAGAGCAATAGACACATATAAAAATAAATTATTACAAAAAACTGATATAGAGAAATATTTGAAAATCCATTAGATACAAATGTATAAAAGATACATAAAATTGCATAAATTGTGTGTGTTTTAAAATACATAAGTTGAAAATGTACATAAGTGCATAAATTAGGTAGGAAGTTGTATATCCTTACAAGTTAATGACATAAAATTACCCTAATATAGAAAAAAGTATTGATATAAATAAGATCAATTTTCTATTAAAATGCTATAAAATCTATAAAAAGGGATAATCAATAGATATTAAAATGGATATTAAAAATGGATATTAAAAAATTAATATTTAAAAGGGGGATATGTGTGCACACACTGTGTTCCGGGAACTGTCAGTAAATACATTGATTGAAATGGGATCAGACATTGTGTAGACAAGACTCAGTGGGAATTAACATTTGGCCATAGAGAGCTAGTATGAAAATACATGCAGACTAACTAAATGTCGCCTCTATCTGAGTGTCAACAGTTCTTTATACTCCATAAATGTGAGAGATCCTCTCTATTATTCAAGCCCCTGGGGTATATACAGTCAATATTAAAAATCCATTTGGATTCAGTAGTAAGTAGGCGTCTCTCATAATCGCCTCCCCTCCAATTAGGTGTCACTATTTGTATGCCTACATAATTAAAATCTTTGTGGCTTGCTCGATGGTGATTGGTAAAATGTCTGTAAAGTGCTGTCTCAGTGCTTTCGTGCTCAATCTTTAGTAAGTGTTCTCTGATGCGATCTTTAAGAGTTCTGGACGTTTGTCCTATATATTGAAGTCCACAACTGCACCATATCAGATAGACAACTCCTCTATCACTACATCTTATAAGATCATGGATCTTATATTTCACCTTCGAGTTGAAAGAAGTGAATTCTTTGGTTTTCACACCTCTTTTACAGGCTTTACAATTTGGACACGGGAAAAAACCTTGATTTCCCTGCCAAATACATCCCTTGTTTTGTTGGATGTTCTCTTAGGTATACTGGGGGACAATTTATTTTTGAGATTATCAGTCTTTCTGTATATGAAGACAGGACGTGTCGACAATTTGTCCCCTATTATTTCATCATTTTTTAAAAGTGACCAATGCTTCTCTATAATTCTCTCCACAATATGTCTATTTTCATTGTTTTCTGTTATAAATGGAATAGTTAGTGGATTATCTTCAGAGTAGTTAATCGCTTTCTTGGGTTTATATACCAGGAGCTCTTTTCGATTTTTCTTCCTAACCTCTTGTTGGGACAATTTTTAAGATTAAAGAAAAACTGCTCCAATTCCATCAAGTGGGAAGAACAAGCTGCTATCCTCAAAGACAAATTTCTAGAAAGGGGTTATGATGAAGAATCCCTAACTCAGACTATGGAAGAGGTTAGGAAGAAAAATCGAAAAGAGCTCCTGGTATATAAACCCAAGAAAGCGATTAACTACTCTGAAGATAATCCACTAACTATTCCATTTATAACAGAATACAATGAAAATAGACATATTGTGGAGAGAATTATAGAGAAGCATTGGTCACTTTTAAAAAATGATGAAATAGGGGACAAATTGTCGACACGTCCTGTCTTCATATACAGAAAGACTGATAATCTCAAAAATAAATTGTCCCCCAGTATACCTAAGAGAACATCCAACAAAACAAGGGATGTATTTGGCAGGGAAATCAAAGGTTTTTTCCCGTGTCCAAATTGTAAAGCCTGTAAAAGAGGTGTGAAAACCAAAGAATTCACTTCTTTCAACTCGAAGGTGAGATATAAGATCCATGATCTTATAAGATGTAGTGATAGAAGAGTTGTCTATCTGATATGGTGCAGTTGTGGACTTCAATATATAGGACAAACGTCCAGAACTCTTAAAGATCGCATCAGAGAACACTTACTAAAGATTGAGCACGAAAGCACTGAGACAGCACTTTACAGACATTTTACCAATCACCATCGAGCAAGCCACAAAGATTTTAATTATGTAGGCATACAAATAGTGATACCTAATTGGAGGGGAGGCGATTATGAGAGACGCCTACTTACTACTGAATCCAAATGGATTTTTAATATTGACTGTATATACCCCAGGGGCTTGAATAATAGAGAGGATCTCTCACATTTATGGAGTATAAAGAACTGTTGACACTCAGATAGAGGCGACATTTAGTTAGTCTGCATGTATTTTCATACTAGCTCTCTATGGCCAAATGTTAATTCCCACTGAGTCTTGTCTACACAATGTCTGATCCCATTTCAATCAATGTATTTACTGACAGTTCCCGGAACACAGTGTGTGCACACATATTCCCCTTTGAAATATTCATTTTTTAATATCCATTTTTAATATCCATTTTAATATCTATTGATTATCCCTTTTTATAGATTTTATAGCATTTTAATAGAAAATTGATCTTATTTATATCAATACTTTTTTCTATATTAGGGTAATTTTATGTCATTAACTTGTAAGGATATACGACTTCCTACCTAATTTATGCACTTATGTACATTTTCAACTTATGTATTTTAAAACACACACAATTTATGCAATTTTATGTATCTTTTATACATTTGTATCTAATGGATTTTCAAATATTTCTCTATATCAGTTTTTTGTAATAATTTATTTTTATATGTGTCTATTGCTCTCCCCATTGCTAATATAGTTCCTACAAAATTGACTCACATAGGATGTTTACCGCCATTCAGTATTGAAACCGGAACTGAAAGTAAACAAAATAGTATGTCACTTCCGGTTTGACGCTCACGTGCGTAGATACGGAGCGATGCCCTAAAATAACATTCTATTTTTCTTTATCAACTTTTCTCTACATTAGGGCAGTTTTATGTAAATGTATGTAATTTACATGTAAGGATATAAGATTTATGCACTTATGCACACTTTTAACGTATTTATTATTTATTTTATTTTATTTATTTTGAAACATACACAATCCATGCAAATTCATGCAATTTTATGTATATTTTTTATATATTTGTACCCAATATTTTTTTATTTCAGTTTTTTGTATTAATATTTTTTATATTAATGTCTTTTTATATCTGTTCATTTGAATATCTCACCAGATATTAATGTTCTCCCCATTGCTAATATAGCTTCCACGAAATTGACCCACATAGGTTGCTTACCGGTATTTAGTATCGAAACCGAAAGTAAACAAATAGTATGTCACTTCCGGTTCGACGCTCACGTGCGCAGATACGGAGCGATGTTTTGAAATAACAATTACCAAATACAACTTCCACATAATACAATAACCCACTGGGCCAATAATTGTTAGAATAATAAAAATACAGTTGATTGCAGATGCAACAACAATATTGATGAGAAGATTTACCATTGAAATATTAAGGTTCATACCGGAAGTGAAATACAAAGGACACTTCCGGGTTAATGTCAATGAGTGTTTAGCGCCAAAACCACGATATTTTATTGGTTATCAATACACATAAATAGAGCCACCAGTACTCACCACAAGATAGTCTTGAGAAAGGCCTGATACAGAGGCCGAAACGCGTTGGCAATTTGGTGAGCATTATTTTAATATTATTTGTATCTGGAAACGTTATTGCACTATGTTATATTTTGTAATTCCCAGGAACTACTAGGACATTATTGAAAGGATACCAGAAGAAAAACTCTTCATCACTTACACGGATATAAACAAAACATTCACTCATAAGGAAACACTTATAAGGAGGATCACTCACTAACACTCAATATTTATTTGGATTACAGTTATTTTTAATTTTTGACACAATATTTTTAACACATTGTTTTTTTTTTTCCACAATTTTTTCACTTTTTAATAAATTTTTATATTTTTATATTTTTGTAAATTTATATATATATTTTTTACATTTTTACTCTTACTTTTACAACACTATTTTTTATTTTTATTTTTATATTTTACTTTTTCCACCAATATCACAGGATTCACATAATTTTTTGTTTGGATTTTACTAGTTTCACCACTTGATTTTTTATGGATTTGTCTTACTGGAATTCTTACTACTAGAACACATCTATTGGATACATCCATTGGATGCAATTATTGGATACATTTGCTAGAAGCAACATTGCACAACTCCAGGTTTTCTAACTTCCATTGTCGATTTCCGTATTTGCTGATCTCTCCATTTGGAGAGACTTCCTAAGATATTTCTGTAACATTTACATTGTTTTTATATTCAGATAAAAATCGATCTCTCTAATTTGTATATGTATGTTTGTATAGTACACATGGATCCATGTTAATAATTATGATTTGTTAATAAATGTTTGATAATTTTTAACTCATTTCCAACCTATTTTTAACAGATTTTTATTTAATTTCACTTAATTTGTTAGAGTCTTCCTTTGCCTTCTTTTAGGCGCTTTTGGACTATTGTTGTATTTGTATCTTTGATTAGGGTAAGCTAGATACCCTATTATCCAGGAGCCATAAGGAAACGGAACCCCCTGAAGAACTCTAAGAACTAAATTTAGACTCCATGGTGGAGCAACAGATTTAAACACAGGCTTAATTCTAGCTAAAGCCTGACAAAAAGCCCGAACGTCTGGAACATCTGCCAGACGCTTGTGCAACAAAATAGACAGAGCAGATATCTGTCCTTTTAGAGAACTAGCTGACAATCCTTTCTCCAATCCCTCTTGGAGAAAAGACAAAATCCTAGGAATCCTAGGAATCCTGATTTTACTCCAGGAGAAACCTTTGGATTCGCACCATAAAATATATTTACACCATATCTTAATCAAGGTATTTATGACTGACTCAGAGAAACCCCACTTTGATAGAATCAAGCGTTCAATCTCCAAGCAGTCAGTTGCAGAGAAATTAGATTTGGATGCTTGAATGGACCTTGAATCAGAAGGTCCTGTCTCAGCGGCAGAGACCATGGTGGAAGAGATGACAGGTCCACCAGGTCTGCATACCAAGTCCTGCGTGGCCACGCAGGCGCTATCAAAATCACTGATGCTCTCTCCTGTTTGATTCTGGCAATCAGATGTGGAAGGAGAGGGAAAGGTGGAAACACATAAGCCAGGTTGAACGACCAGGGTACTGCTAGAGCATCTATCAGTACAGTCTGAGGATCCCTTGACCTGGAGCCGTAACGAGGAAGTTTGGCGTTCTGATGAGACGCCATCAGATCCAATTCTGGTGTGCCCCATAGCCGAACCAGTTGAGCAAACACCTCCGGATGGAGTTCCCACTCCCCCGGATGAAAAGTCTGACGACTTAGTAAGTCTGCCTCCCAGGTCTCTACACCTGGGATTATAGATTGCTGACAGATGACGAGAGAGCCTCTGCCCATCTGATTATCCTTGAGACCTCTATCATCGCTAAGGAACTCCTTCTTCCGCCCTGATGATTGATATAAGCCACAGTCGTGATGCCATGCCTGGAGAGCATTGAATATCGCTCTTAATGCCAGAATATTTATCGGTAGGAGAGCCTCCTCCTGAGTCCACAAACCCTGAGCCTTTAGGGAATACCAGACTGCACCCCAGCCCAGAAGGCCTGCGGAAACACATTCCCCGGGACAGATGATCCTGTGACAACCACCAAAGAAGAGAGTCTCTGGTCTCTTGATCCAGATTTATCGGAGGAGATAAATCCACATAATCCCCATTCCACTGATTGAGCATGCATAGCTGCAGTGGTCTGAGATGCAAGCGAGCAAACGGAACTATGTCCATTGCTGCTACCATTAGACGGATTACCTCCATACACTGGGCCACTAACGGCCGAGGAATGGAGTGAAGAGCTCGGCAAGTGGACAAAATCTTTGATTTCCTGACCTCCGTCAGAAATATTTTCATGTCCACTGAGTCTATCAGAGTCCCTAGAAATGAAACTCTTGTGAGGGGGGAAAGAACTCTTTTTACGTTCACCTTCCACCCATGAGATCTTAGAAAGGCCAACACTAAGTCCGTGTGAGACTTGGCTAGTTGGAAGGTCGACGCTTGAATCAGAATGTCGTCTAGATAAGGCACCACTGCTATGCCCCGTGGCCTTAGAACCGCCAGAAGGGACCCTAGCACCTTCGTGAAGATACGTGGCGCCGTGGCCAACCCGAAAGGAAGAGCCACAAACTGATAATGCTTGTCCAGAAAGGGGAACCTGAGGAACTGGTGATGATCTTTGTGGATAGGAATGTGTAGATACGCATCCTTTAAATCCACGGTGGTCATAAATTGACCCTCCTGGATCAACGGTAAGATAGTCCGAATGGTCTCCATCTTGAAGGATGGGACTCTTAGGAACTGGTTTAGGATCTTGAGATCCAGAATTGGTCTGAATGTTCCCTCCTTTTTGGGAACAATAAACAGATTGGAGTAGAATCCCTGCCCTTGTTCTGCTTTTAGAACTGGGCAGATCACTCCCATGGTAAAAAGGTCTTCTACACAGCGTAAGAACGCCTCTCTTTTTGTCGGGTTTACAGACAATTGAGAAAGATGGAACCTCCCCCTTGGAGGGGAGTCCTTGAAATCTAGAAGGTATCCCTGGGTTACAATTTCTACTGCCCAGGAGTCTGAACGTCTCTTGCCCAGGCCTGAGCAAAGAAAGAGTCTGCCCCCTACTAGATCCGGTCCCGGATCGGGGGCTACCCCTTTATGCTGACTTAGTGGCAGCAGCAGGCTTTTTGGCCTGTTTACCCTTGTTCCAAGCCTGATTAGGTCTCCAGGTTGGCTTGGATTGAGCAAAGTTCCCCTCTTGCTTTGCAGCAGAGGAAGAGGGACCACACTTGAAGTTCCGAAAGGAACGAAAATCATTTTGTTTGGTCCTTGTCTTATTAGGGAGGGTATGACCCTTCCCTCCAGTAACGTCTGAAATTATCTCTTTCAGTGCAGGCCCGAATAAGGTCTTACCTTTGAAAGGGATGGACAAAAGCTTAGATTTAGAAGACACATCAGCTGACCAGGACTTAAGCCATAACACTCTACGTGCTAAAATGGCAAAACCTGAATTCTTAGCCGCTAATTTAGCAAGATGAAAAGCGGCGTCTGTAATAAAAGAATTAGCCAACTTAAGAGCCTTAATTCTGTCCAAGATATCATCTAGTGGGGTCTCCATCTGAAGAGCCTCTTCTAGAGCCTCAAACCAAAAGGCAGCCGCAGTGGTTACAGGAACAATGCACGCTATAGATTGAAGAAGAAAACCTTGATGAACAAAAATTTTCTTTAGGAGATCCTCTAATTTTTTATCCATAGGATCAATGAAAGCACAACCGTCTTCAATAGGTATAGTTGTACGCTTAGCCAGAGTAGAAATAGCTCCCTCCACCTTAGGGACCGTCTGCCATGAGTCCTTTATGGTGTCAGAAATAGGGAACATTTTCTTAAAAACAGGAGGGGGAGTGAACGGAATACCTGGTCTATCCCACTCCTTAGTAACAATGTCCGAAATCCTCTTAGGGACCGGAAAAACATAATTTATGTGAGAACTTACCTGATAAATTCATTTCTTTCATATTGGCAAGAGTCCATGAGCTAGTGACATATGGGATATACAATCCTACCAGGAGGGGCAAAGTTTCCCAAACCTCAAAATGCCTATAAATACACCCCTCACCACACCCACAATTCAGTTTAATGAATAGCCAAGCAGTGGGGTGATAAAGAAAGGAGTAGAAAGCATCAACAAAGGAAATTTGGAAATAATTGTGCTTTATACAAAAAAACATAACCACCATAAAAAGGGTGGGCCTCATGGACTCTTGCCAATATGAAAGAAATGAATTTATCAGGTAAGTTCTTACATAAATTATGTTTTCTTTCATGTAATTGGCAAGAGTCCATGAGCTAGTGACATATAGGATATCAATACCCAAGATGTGGAGTCTTCCACTCAAGAGTCACTAGAGAGGGAGGGAATAAAATAAAAACAGCCATATTCCGCTGAAAAAATAATTCACAACCCAAAAAATAAGTTATTTTCACCTTTGAAAGAAAAAAACTTAAATAAAAAGCAGAAGAATCAAACTGAAACAGCTGCCTGAAGAACTTTTCTACCAAAAACTGCTTCCGAAGAAGCAAATACATCAAAATGGTAGAATTTAGTAAATGTATGCAAAGAGGACCAAGTTGCTGCTTTGCAAATCTTATCAACTGAAGCTTCATTCTTATAAGCACACAAAGTGGAGACTGATCTAGTAGAATGAGCTGTAATTCTCTGAGGCGGGGTTTGACCCGACTCCAAATAAGCTTGATGAATCAAAAGTTTCAACCAAGAAGCCAAGGAAATAGCAGAAGCTTTCTGACCTTTCCTAGGACCAGAAAATAAAACAAATAAACTGGAAGACTTCCTGAAATTTTTAGTAGCTTCCACATAATATTTCAAAGCTCTTACCACATCCAAAGAATGTAAGGATCTCTCCAAAGAATTCTTAGGATTAGGACACAAGGAAGGGACAATTTCTCTACTAATGTTAGAATTCACAACCTTAGGTAAAAATTGAAAAAAAGTCCACAAAACTGCCTTATCTTGATGAAAAATCAGAAAAGGAGACTCACAAGAAAGAGCAGATAGCTCAGAAACTCTTCTAGCAGAAGAAATAGCCAAAAGGAACAACACTTTCCAGGAAAGTAGTTTAATGTCCAAAGAATGCATAGGCTCAAATGGAGGAGCCTGTAAAGCCTTCAGAACCAAATTAAGACTCCAAGGAAGAGAAATTGATTTAATGACAGGCTTAATATGAACTAAAGCCTGTACAAAACAGTGAATATCAGTTAGTATAGCAATCTTTCTGTGAAATAAAACAGAAAGAGCGGAGATTTGTCCTTTCAAGGAACTTGCAGACAAACCCTTATCCAAACCATCCTGAAGAAACTGTAAAATTCTAGGAATTCTAAAAGAATGCCAGGAGAATTTATGCGAAGAACACCATGAAATGTAAGTCTTCCAAACTCTATAATAAATCTTCCTAGAGACAGATTTACGAGCTTGTAACATAGTATTAATCACTGAGTCAGAGAAACTTCTGACTTAGAACTAAGCGTTCAATTTCCATACCTTCAAATTTAATGATTTGAGATCCTGATGGAAAAACGGACCTTGAGATAGTAGGTCCGGCCGTAACGGAAGTGGCCAAGGCGGGCAACTGGACATCCGAACCAGATCCGCATACCAAAACCTGTGTGGCCATGCTGGACCCACCAGCAACACAAAAGACTGTTCCATGATGATTTTGGAGATCACTCTTGGAAGGAGAACTAGAGGCGGGAAGATGTAAGCAGGTTGATAACACCAAGGAAGTGTCAGCGCATCCACTGCTTCCGCCTAAACATCCCTGGACCTGGACAGGTATCTGGGAAGTTTCTTGTTTAGATGAGAGGCCATGAGATCTATCTCTGGAAGCCCCCACATCTGAACAATCTGAGAAAACACATCTGGATGGAGAGATCACTCCCCTGGATGTAAAGTCTGGCGGCTGAGATAAACCGCCTCCCAATTGTCTACGCCTGGGATATGCACCACAGAGATTAGACAGGAGCTGGATTCCGCCCAGGCAAGTATCCGAGATACTTCTTTCATAGCTTGGGGACTGTGAGTCCCACCCTGATGATTGACATAAGCCAGAGTTGTGATATTGTCTGTCTGAAAACAAATGAACGGTTCTCTCTTTAGCAGAGGCCATAACTGAAGAGCCCTGAGAATTGCACGGAGTTCTAAAATATTTATTGGTAATCTCGCCTCTTGAGATTTCCAAACCCCTTGTGCTGTCAGAGATCCCCAAACAGCTCCCCAACCTCAAAAGACTCGCATCTCTTGTGATCACAGTCCAGGTTGGGCAAACAAAAGAAGCCCCTTGAACCAAACGATGGTGATCTATCCACCATGTCAGAGAGTGTCGTACATTGGGATTCAAGGATATTAATTGTGATATCTTTGTATAATCCCTGCACCATTGATTCAGCATACAAAGATGTAGAGGTCTCATGTGAAAAAGAGCAAAGGGGATCACGTCCAATGCTGCAGTCATGAGACCTAAAACTTCCATGCACATAGCCACTGAAGGGAATGACTGAGACTGAAGGAGCCGGCATGCAGCGACCAATTTTAAACGTCTCTTGTCTGTTAGAGACAGAGTCATGGACACTGAATCTATCTGGAAGCCTAAAAAGGTGACCCTTGTCTGAGGAATCAAGAAACTTTTTGGTAAATTGATCCTCCAACCATGTTTCCGAAGAAACAACACTAGTTGATTCGTGTGAGATTCTGCAGTATGTAAAGACTGAGCTAGTACCAAGATATCGTCCAAATAAGGAAACACCGCAATACCCTGTTCTCTGATTACAGATAGTAGGGCACCCAGAACCTTCGAAAAGATTCTTGGAGCTGTTGCTAGGCCAAATGGAAGAGCAACAAATTGGTAATGCTTGTCTAGAAAAGAGAATCTCAGAAACTGAAAGTGTTCTGGATGAATCGAAATATGAAGGTATGCATCCTGCAAGTCTATTGTGGACATATAATGTCCTTGCTGAACAAAAGGCAGAATAGTCCTTATAGTCACCATCTTGAAAGTTGGTACTCTTACATAACGATTCAAAATTTTCAGATCCAGAACTGGTCTGAACAAATTTTCTTTCTTTGGTACAATGAACAGGTTTGAATAAAACCCCAAACCTTGTTCCTGAGGAGGAACTGGCATGATTACCCCTGAAGACTCCAGGTCTGAAACACACTTCAGAAAAGCCTGAGCTTTTACTGGATTTACAGGGATGCGTGAGAGAAATAATCTTCTCACAGGAGGTCTTACTTTGAATCCTATTCGATACCCTTGAGAGACAATGCTCTGAATCCAATGATTTTGGACAGATTTCATCCAAAAATCCTTGAAAAACCTTAATCTGCCCCCTACCAGCTGAGCTGGAATGAGGGCCGCACCTTCATGTGGACTTAGGGGCAGACTTTGGTTTCCTAAATGGCTTGGATTTATTCCAATTTGAGGAAGGCTTCCAATTGGAAGCAGATTCCTTGGGAGGAGGATTGAGTTTTTGTTCCTTATTCTGACGAAAGGAATGAAAACGGTTAGAAGCCTTAGATTTACCCTTAGGTTTTTTATCCTGAGGCAAAAAAAACTCCTTTTCCTCCAGTGATAGTTGAAATAATAGAATCCAACTGAGAACCAAATAAATTATTACCTTGGAAAGAAAGAGATATTAATCTAGATTTAGATGTCATATCAGCATTCCAAGATTTAAGCCACAAAGCTCTTCTAGCTAATACAGCTAAAGACATGGATCTAACATCAATTTTGATATCAAAAATGGCATCACAAATAAAATGATTAGCATGTTGCAGTAAGCGAACAATGCTAGATATGTCAAAATCCAATTCATGTTGCGCTAAATTTTCCAACCAGAAAGTTGATGCAGCCGCAACATCACCCAAAGAAATAGCAGGTCTGAGAAGATGACCTGAATATAAATAGGCCTTCCTTAGATAAGATTCAAGCTTCCTATCTAAAGGGTCCTTAAAGGAAGTGCTATCTTCCATAGGAATAGTGGTACGTTTAGCAAGAGTAGAAATAGCCCCATCAACTTTGGGGATTTTTTCCCAAAACTCTATAGATTTTGCTGGTAAAGGATACAATCTCTTAAACCTTGAAGAAGGAATAAAGGAAGTACCTGGCTTATTCCATTCCCTAGAAATCATATCAAAAATAGCCTCAGGAATGGGAAAAACACCTGGGGAAACCACAGGAGGTTTAAAAACAGCATTTAAAGGCACACTCAGATTTTATTAAATTGTCATGATTCAAATAGAGCATGTAATTTTAAACAACTTTCCAATTTACTTCCATTAAAAAAAATGTGCACTCTTTTATATTTACACTCTTTTGAGTCACCAGCTCCTACTGAGCATGTGCAAGAACTCAGACTATACGTATATGCATTGGTGATTGGCTGATTGCTATCACATGGTACAGGGGGAGTGGAAATATGCATAAAACAGAATTTATGCTTACCTGATAAACTACTTTCTCCAACGGTGTGTCCGGTCCACGGCGTCATCCATTACTTGTGGGAATATTCTCTTCCCCAACAGGAAATGGCAAAGAGCACAGCAAAAGCTGCCCATATAGCCCCTCCTCAGGCTCCGCCCCCCAGTCATTCGACCGACGGTTAGGAGAAAAAAAGGAGAAACTATAGGGTGCCATGGTGACTGTAGTGTATAGAGAAAGAAATTTTTCAAACCTGATTAAAAAACCAGGGCGGGCCGTGGACCGGACACACCGTTGGAGAAAGTAATTTATCAGGTAAGCATAAATTCTGTTTTCTCCAACATTGGTGTGTCCGGTCCACGGCGTCATCCATTACTTGTGGGAACCAATACCAAAGCTTTAGGACACGGATGAAGGGAGGGCGCAAATCAGGTTACCTAAACGGAAGGCACCACGGCTTGCAAAACCTTTCTCCCAAAAATAGCCTCCAAAGAAGCATAAGTATTAAATTTGTAGAATTTGGGAAAAGTGTGCAGAGAAGACCAAGTCGCTGCCTTACATATCTGATCAACAGAAGCCTCGTTCTTGAAGGCCCATGTGGAAGCCACAGCCCTAGTAGAGTGAGCTGTGATTCGTTCAGGAGGCTGCCGTCCGGCAGTATCATAAGCCAATCGGATAATGCTTTTCAGCCAGAAAGAAAGAGAGGTAGCAGTAGCTTTTTGTCCTCTCCTCTTAACAGAGTAAACAACAAACAAAGATGAGGTTTGTCTAAAATCCTTTGTTGCTTCTAAATAGAATTTTAAAGCACGAACTACATCTAAATTGAAACTGGATTCGGACACAGAGAAGGAACAACTATTTCCTGGTTAATATTCTTGTTGGAAACAACTTTTGGAAGAAAACCAGGCTTAGTACGCAAAACGACCTTATCTGCATGGAACACCAGATAGGGTGGATCACACTGCAAAGCAGATAATTCAGAAACTCTTCTAGCAGAAGAAATGGCAACCAAAAACAGAACTTTCCAAGATAGTAACTTGATATCTATGGAATGTAAAGGTTCAAACGGAACCCCTTGCAGAACTGAAAGAACTAAATTTAGACTCCAAGGAGGAGTCATGGGTCTGTAAACAGGCTTGATTCTAACCAAAGCCTGTACAAAAGCTTGTACATCTGGCACAGCTGCCAGGCGTTTGTGTAACAAAACAGATAAAGCAGAAATCTGTCCTTTTAGAGAACTCGCTGACAACCCTTTATCCAAACCCTCTTGGAGAAAGGAAAGAATCTTAGGAATTTTAATTTTACTCCAGGAGAATCCCTTGGATTCACACCAACAGATATATTTTTTCCATATTTTATGGTAAATCTTTCTAGTCACCGGTTTTCTGGCTTGGACCCGAGTATCTATCACTGAATTTGAAAATCCACGCTTGGATAAAATCAAGCGTTCAATTTCCAAGCAGTCAGCTGCAGAGAAACTAGATTTGGATGTTCGAATGGACCTTGTACTAGAAGATCCTGTCTCAAAGGTAGCTTCCATGGTGGAGCCGATGACATATTCACCAGGTCTGCATACCAAGTCCTGCGTGGCCACGCAGGAGCTATCAGAATCACAGAGGCCTTCTCCTGTTTGATCCTGGCTACGAGCCTGGGAAGGAGAGGAAACTGTGGAAATACATAAGCTAGGTTGAACGACCAAGGCGCCACTAATGCATCCACTAGAGTCGCCTTGAGATCCCTGGATCTGGACCCGTAACAAGGAACCTTGAAATTCTGCTGGGACGCCATCAGATCCATGTCTGGAATGCCCCATAATTGAATTAACTGGGCAAAGACCTCCGGGTGGAGTTCCCACTCCCCCGGATGGAAAGTCTGACGACTCAAGTAATCCGCCTCCCAGTTGTCTACTCCTGGGATGTGAATTGCAGATAGGTGGCAGGAGTGATCCTCCGCCCATTTGATGATCTTGGATACCTCTCTCATCGCCAAGGAACTCTTTGTTCCTCCCTGATGGTTGATGTAAGCTACAGTCGTCATGTTGTCCGACTGGAATCTTATGAATCCGGCTTTCGCTAGTTGAGGCCAAGCCTGGAGCGCATTGAATATCGCTCTCAGTTCCAGGATGTTTATCGGGAGAAGAGACTCTTCCCGAGACCATAGACCCTGAGCTTTGAGGGAGTCCCAGACCGCGCCCCAGCCTAAGAGACTGGCGTCGGTCGTGACAATGACCCACTCTGGTCTGCGGAAACTCATTCCTGAGACAGGTGATCCTGAGTCAACCACCAACGGAGTGAGTCTCTGGTTACCTGGTCTACTTGAATCTGGGGAGACAAGTCTGCATAGTCCCCATTCCACTGACTGAGCATGCACAGTTGTAATGGTCTTAGATGAATTTGAGCAAAAGGAACTATGTCCATTGCTGCAACCATCAATCCTACTACTTCCATGCACTGAGCTATGGAAGGCTGCAGAATAGAGTGAAGAACTTGACAAGCGTTTAGAAGCTTTGACTTTCTGACCTCTGTCAGGAAGATCTTCATTTCTAAAGAATCTATTATTGTTCCCAAAAAGGGAACTCTTGTTGACGGAGACAGGGAACTCTTTTCTACGTTCACCTTCCACCCGTGAGATCTGAGAAAGGCTAGAACAATGTCTGCATGAGCCTTTGCCTTGGAAAGAGACGACGCTTGAATTAGAATGTCGTCTAGATAAGGTGCCACTGCAATGTCCCTCGGTCTTAGAACAGCTAGAAGGGACCCTAGCACCTTTGTGAAAATTCTGGGAGCAGTGGCTAAGCCGAATGGAAGAGCCACGAACTGGTAATGTTTGTCCAGAAAGGCGAACCTTAGGAACTGATGATGATCTTTGTGGATAGGAATATGTAGGTATGCATCCTTTAAATCCACGGTAGTCATATATTGACCCTCCTGGATTGTAGGTAAAATTGTTCGAATGGTTTCCATTTTGAACGATGGAACCCTGAGGAATTTGTTTAGAATTTTTAAATCCAGAATTGGTCTGAAAGTTCCCTCTTCTTTGGGAACTACAAACAGGTTTGAGTAAAACCCCTGACCTTGTTCCGCTGTTGGAACTGGGTGTATCGCTCCCATCTTTAACAGGTCTCCTACGCAATGTAAGAATGCCTGTCTCTTTATCTGGTCTGAAGATAAACGAGACATGTGGAACCTTCCCCTCGGAGGAAGTTCCTTGAATTCTAGAAGATAACCCTGAGAGACTATTTCTAGTGCCCAGGGATCCGGAACATCTCTTGCCCAAGCCTGAGCAAAGAGAGAGAGTCTGCCCTCTACTAGATCCGGTCCCGGATCGGGGGCTACCCCTTCATGCTGTCTTGGTAGCAGCAGCAGGCTTCTTGGCCTGTTTACCCTTGTTCCAGCCTTGCATTGGTTTCCAAGCTGGCTTGGCCTGGGAAGCGTTACCCTCTTGTCTAGAGGCCGCAGAGTTAGGAGACGGTCCGTTCCTGAAGTTACGAAAGGAACGAAAATTGGACTTATTCTTAGCCTTAAAAGGCCTATCCTGTGGGAGGGCATGTCCCTTCCCCCCAGTGATGTCTGAAATAATTTCCTTCAATTCTGGCCCAAAAAGGGTCTTACCTTTGAAAGGAATATTAAGCAATTTTGTCTTGGAAGATACGTCCGCCGACCAAGACTTTAGCCAGAGCGCTCTGCTCGCCACAATTGCAAACCCTGAATTTTTCGCCGCTAATCTCGCTAATTGCAAAGCGCCATCTAAAATAAAGGAATTAGCTAACTTAAGTGCGTGAATTCTGTCCATGACTTCCTCATATGGAGTCTCCTTATTGAGCGACTTTTCTAGTTCATCGAAACCAGAAACACGCCGCCGTAGTGACAGGAATAATGCACAAAATTGGTTGGAGGAGGTAACCTTGCTGAACAAAAGTCTTTTTAAGCAAACCCTCCAATTTTTTATCCATAGCATCTTTGAAAGCACAATTGTCCTCAATGGGAATAGTCGTGCGTTTGGCTAGCGTAGAAATTGCCCCCTCAACCTTAGGGACTGTTTGCCATGTGTCCTTCCTTGGGTCGACCATGGGGAACAATTTCTTAAATATAGGAGGTGGGACAAAAGGTATGCCTGGTTTCTCCCACTCCTTATTCACTATGTCCGCCACCCTTTTAGGTATCGGAAAGGCATCGGGGTGCACCGGGACCTCAAGGAATTTGTCCATCTTGCACAATTTTTCTGGAATGACCAAAGAGTCACAATCATCCAGTGTAGTTAGCACCTCCTTAAGTAATGCACGGAGATGCTCTAACTTAAATTTAAACGTCACAACATCAGGTTCTGCCTGTCAAGAAATTCTTCCTGAATCAGAAAGTTCTCCCTCCGACAAACCCTCCCTCACTGCCACTTCTGACTGGTGTGAGGGTATGACAGATAAATTATCGTCGGCGCCTTCTTGCTCCACTGTATTTAAAACTGAGCAATCACGCTTTCTTTGAAATGCTGGCATTTTGGATAAAATATTAGCTATGGAATTATCCATTACTGCCGTTAATTGTTGCATAGTAACAAGCATTGGCGCGCTAGATGTACTAGGGGTCGCCTGCGCGGGCATAACTGGTATTGACACAGAAGGAGAGGATGAAGAACTATCCCCACTACCTTCATTTGATGAATCATCTTGGTCAACCTTATTAAATGTGACAGTACTGTCCTTGCTTTGTCTGGACGCCATGGCACAATTATAACATACATTTGAAGGGGGGACCACCTTGGCCTCCATACATACAGAACATGTTCTATCTGAAGGTACAGACATGTTAGACAGGCTTAAACAGGCTAATAATGCAAAAAAAAACGTTTTTAAACAAAACCGTTACTGTCTCTTTAAATGTTAAACAGAGCACACTTTATTTCTGAATATGTGAAAAACTATGAAGGAAATATCCAATCTTTACCAGAGTCTTAATGCCTTTAAAGTATTGCACCCCAAATTTCAAGCTTTTAACCCCTTAAATAAGGAAACCGGAGCCGTTTAATCAATTAACAACTTTAACCCTACTACAGTCCCAGCCACAGCGTTTGCTGCGACTCCACCTGTCCCTGGGGGTTATACGATACCAAATTAAGCCTTCCAGGAACGTTTTCAATGATCACCAGACCCTCTCACATGCAGCTGCATGCACTGCATCCAAAAGAAACTGCGCAATAATGGCGCAAAAATGAGGCTCTGTCTACTATAGTGAAAGGCCCTTCCTGACTGAGGTGTCTAAATGACTGCCTGGCGTCTAAAAACGTTCCCCACACTAAAAGTTTAGAAATATCACTTCAAACTTCATAAAAAACTTAAATAAAGCTATCGATTTAGCCCACAAGAGTGTCAACCAGTGTATAGCCCATAATAAGCCTGCATTCTGTTAAGAGTCTAAAAAAATGGCTTACCGATCCCCAAGAGGGAAAATGACAGTCTTCTAGCATTACACAGTCTTGTTAGAAATGGACTAGTCATACCTTGAGCAGAAAAGTCTGCAAACTGTTCCCCCCAACTGAAGTTCTCTGGGCTTAACAGTCCTGCGTGGGAACAGCAATTGATTTTAGTTACTGCTGCTAAAATCATACTCTTGATAGAAGAATAAAAAACTACAACTAAACACCACATACTCTTCACCATCTCCGTGGAGATGCTACTTGTTCAGAGCGGCAAAGAGAATGACTGGGGGGCGGAGCCTGAGGAGGGGCTATATGGACAGCTCTTGCTGTGCTCTTTGCCATTTCCTGTTGGGGAAGAGAATATTCCCACAAGTAATGGATGACACCGTGGACCGGACACACTAATGTTGGAGAAATTTGTAATTTGTTATAGAAAAATCTACTACTCACTTGAAATTCTGAGTAAATGCTATTGTATTGTCTTGTTATCTTGCATTTGAGGATTATGCAAATCTACTGTGTTTACTGGTCCTTTAAACGTTTATTAGACTGAACGTCAGTAGGACTGGTTACCTCAATATCCAAAGTAATTAACACTTCTTTTAATAAAGAACGCATATACTCTATTTTAAATAAATAAGTAGATTTGTCAGTGTCAATGTCTGAGGAAGGATCTTCTGTTTCAGATAGATCCTCATCAGAAGAGGATAAATTATTATGTTGCTGGTCATTTGAAATTTCATCAGCTAAATGAGAAGTTTTAAAAGACCTTTTACGTTTATTAGAAGGTGGAAATGCAGACAAAGCCTTCAGAATAGATTCAGAAACAAATTCTTTAAAATTTACAGGTATATCATGCACATTAGAAGTTGAAGGAACTGCAACTGGCAATGTACTATTACTGATAGAAACACTATCTGCATGTAAAAGTTTATCATGACAACTATTACAAATGACATTCGGTGGAATAATTTCTACAATTTTACAACAAATGCACTTAGCTTGGGTAGAACCGATGTCAGGCAGCAATGTTCCAGCAGAAACTTCAGAGGCAGGATCAGATTGGGACATCTTGCTCAATGTAAGAGAAAAAACAACATATAAAGCAAAATTATCTATTTCCTTAAATGACAGTTTCAGGAATGGGAAAAAATGCAAAAGCATAGGCCTCTTGATAGAAAAGAAAGCAGGAGGCAAACAACAATGGGGTATTGAAATAATGAAGAAAATTTGGCGCCAAGTATGACGCACAACGTAACGTAAACTTTTTTGGCGCCAAAAATGACCGGAAATGACACACTTGCGTCACTAATGACGCCGCCGTGTGAAAGGTCTCGGCGTCACGTATGACGCTGGAAATGACGAAGTTGCGTCAAAAATGTATTTTTCCGCGCCAAAAAAGTTTGCAACAAAAATGACGCAATAAAGTTTAACATTTGACGCACCCGCGGGCCTAACACCCGCAATTGCAAAAAGTAGTCAAATTGAAAAAAGACTAAAACCCCAGGTAAGAAATAAATTTCTTAAAGTGTTTATATTCCCAAATATGAAACTGACAGTCTGCAGAAGGAAATACATGAACCTGACTCATGGCAAATATAAGTACAATACATATATTTAGAACTTTATATAATTTGCATAAAGTGCCAAACCATAGCTGAGAGTGTCTTAAGTAATGAAAACATACTTACCAAAAGACACCCATCCACATATAGCAGATAGCCAAACCAGTACTGAAACAGTTATTAGTAGAGGTAATGGTAAATTGAGAGTATATCGTCAATCTGAAAAGGGAGGTAGGAGATGAATCTCTACGACCGATAACAGAGAACCCATGAAAAAGACCCCCGTTAGAGAAATCATCGTATTTAATAGGTGATACTCCCTTCACTTCCCTCTGACATTCGCTGTACTCAGAGGAATCAGGCTTCAACAATGCTGAGAAGCGCATATCAACGTAGAAATCTTAGCACAAACTTACTTCACCACCTCCATAGGAGGCAAAGTTTGTAAAACTGAATTGTGGGTGTGGTGAGGGGTGTATTTATAGGCATTTTGAGGTTTGGGAAACTTTGCCCCTCCTGGTAGGATTGTATATCCCATATGTCACTAGCTCATGGACTCTTACCAATTACATGAAAGAAAACATCAGTGTAAACAGGAACCTCTAAATATTTGTCCATTTTACACAATTTCTCTGTTACTACAATAGGGTCACAATCATCCAGAGTAGCTAAAACCTCCCTGACCAATAAGCGGAGGTGATCTAGCATAAATTTAAATGCCGTCATATCTGAATCTGTCTGAGGGAACTTCTTTCCTGAATAAGAAATCTCTCCCTCAGACAGCAAATCCCTCATCCCTACCTCAGAACATTGTGAGGGAATATCGGATACGGCTACTAAAGCGTCCGAAGGCTCAGCATTTGTTCTTAACCCAGAGCTACTGAGCTTCCCTTGCAACCCAGGCAGTTTAGATAAAACCTCTGAGGGTAGTATTCATAACTGAAGCCATATCTTGCAAGGTGAAAGAATTAGTCGCACTAGAAGTATTTGGTGACGCTTGTGCGGGCGTTACCGGTTGTGACACTTGGGGAGAACTAGATGGCAAAACCTGACTTCCTTCTGTCTGAGAATCATCTAATGCCAGATTTTTATAAGTCAAAATATGCTGTTTGCAATTTATAGACATATCAGTACAAGTGGGACACATTCTAAGAGGGGGTTCCACAATGGCTTCTAAACAAATTGAAAAATGAGTTTCCTCAGTGTCAGACATGTTTAACAGGCTAGTAATAAAGCAAGCAAGCAAGCTTTGAAAACACTTAATTTAATGAAAAAAAAACACAATTTGCAAAACAGGGTAAAATTGCTTCAAATTTTTCGAAATTTTTACAGTGTACCAATTAAGCCTTAGAAGGATTGCACCACAAGTACATAAACAATAACCCCACAAATGACAAAACCGGATTGAAATTTGTCTAAAAAACGGTTAAAAACCACTATTAGCACCTTGCCACAGCTGTGCTGTGGCCCTACCTGCTCTTAGGAACAATAATCTGGGGTTAAAACTTCGAATAGGCCCTCAGAAGACTATCAGGATCTCAGGAGAAGTTGCTTGATGCTTGTCTGAATTACTAAGTGCGCAACTGAGGCGCGAAAATAGGCTCCGCCCACCTGACTCGATGTTGCTGGGGCCTACACAAATCTAGCAAAGTTTCAAAACCACGTGGGTTATAACAACCCTAAATAAGCCAAATGACCCCTAAAGCAAACGTTCCCATAAACATAAACGTTACTCCCAGAACACACAAACGTTTGTCACTTTCACATAAACTAAGTGCCCAAAAAACCTAGCCCTTCCTGCAAGCTAGTTAAGCCTCTTTCATACTAGGATTACTGCTTACCCTTCCCCTAATGGGGATACTGCCAGCTTTTCTGAGTTAATACAGTCTCTGCAGAAAATATGACTGAACATACCTCATTGCTGCATAGCAAGAAACCGTTCCTCACACTGAAGTTTTCCTGTACTCCTCAGCTACTGTGGGAACAACAGTGGACCTTAGTTACAAATGCTAAGATCATAATCCTCCAGGCAGAAATCTTCATCAATGTCCTGCCTGAGAGTAAATAGTACAACACCGGTACCATTTAAAAATAAACTCTTGATTGTAGTTAAAATAAAACTAACAGCTTAACACCTCTTTCACTTTACCCTTCCGGCAAAGAGAATGACTGGGGGGTGGAGTTAAGGGGGGAGCTATATAGGCAGCTCTGCTGTGGTGCTCTCTTTGCCACTTCCTGTTATGAAGGAGAATATCCCACAAGTAAGGATGAATCTGTGGACTCGGTACATCATGCAAAAGAAATTATGTTTTTGCGTTTTCCCTGCAGCATGGGAAAAGCAGACAGCACCTCAGATACTGCAGAAGATACCTGGGCAGCAATATCTTGCAAAGCTTGGAGGAGGAAGAGGAAGACTTACCAGACAAGTTACGAAAGGAACAAAAATTACTCTGACGATCTTTCTGCTTATTTCTCTTATCCTGAGGAAGAGAATGTCCCTTCCCACCAGTAATATCAGAAATAATTTCAGCCAAAACAGGCCAAAAGTCTTCCCTTTATAAGGAATCGATAAAAGCTTAGACTTAGATGATACTTCCACAGACCAGGACTTTAACCATAAAGCCCTGCGAGCCAAAACAGCACAGCCGGAAATCTTTGCTCCCAACTTGTTGACCTGTAAAGAAGCGTCCGCAATAAAAGAACTGGCTAATTTTAAAGCCTTAATTCTATCCTGAATCTCCTGCAGATAATTCTCCTGAAGAATAGAATCAGACAGCGCATCAAACCAATATGCAGCCACACTGGTAAGTGTAGCAATACAGGCAACAGGTTGCCATTGGAGCCCCTGGTGAACATAAATCCTCCTAAGTAAAGCCTCCAACTTCTTATCCATGGGATCCTTAAAAGAACAACTATCCTCAATAGGAATAGTGGTACTCTTAGTCAAAGTGGAAATAGCTCCCTCAACCTTAGGGACTGTCTGTCAAGATTCCTTAATATAATCCTCAATAGGTAACATTTTCCTAATAATAGGAGAAGGGGAAAAAGGAATTCCAGGCTTCTCCCATTCCCGAGAAATAATCTATGAAACCCGATCCGGAACAAAGTAACCTTTAAACAGAGCTAAATTGGAAGCTTCTAAGTAAGTTTTTAAATGGTTTTATACTGGATTTTTATATCAGTGTCTGTGCATATTATTCTTTATAGTAGTGTCTATTACATGCAGTTAAGAAAATGTGTGTACACTGTCCCTTTAAAGCTTTGTTGGGGTGTTCTCTGCCTTCTCCAGGTGGCCAGGAGTTGAATTCTCACTAGTAATTGAATGGAATCGTGGACTCACCATGCCATAGGAGAGAAAGCTGTTTTTTTGTTTTATTATCTTTTCCACACAACTTGAAACTGAAAGTAGGTGAAACATAACTGTTCACAGAGCACTTACTATTGTGATACATTTTGAGGCATAATATCTTCCTTTTCTACAGATGCTCAGGTGATATTTTCTTGTCAGCCTTTTACAGTTATGCTGTGTCACTTTCAAGTGGTTTAGCATATGGGTATTATGTCCCTTTAAACAGAAAGGTCCACAAGTCTATATATTTACCACTGTGCACCCTGCAGTAAACCAGAGCTACTCAACTGTTCCACTCTCAAAGAAAATGACCATCAGAATGTGCATTTTGTCTTTACACTAGCATATGTTTCAGTTTAACCCTTTTACTCCATAGCCTCTAAGGTTTAGTTTTTTTTGTACTGTGCAGGGTACTCCAGCAGATAATTACTAGTACCTTGTACACTATGGACACAGCAGTGGTTACAAGTTAGAAGTGCTATAAAACAGAATTTATGCTTACCTGATAAATTACTTTCTCCAACGGTGTGTCCGGTCCACGGCGTCATCCTTACTTGTGGGATATTCTCTTCCCCAACAGGAAATGGCAAAGAGCCCAGCAAAGCTGGCCACATGATCCCTCCTAGGCTCCGCCTACCCCAGTCATTCGACCGACGTAAAGGAGGAATATGCATAGGAGAAATCATATGATACCGTGGTGACTGTAGTTAGAGAAAATAATTCATCAGACCTGATTAAAAAAACCAGGGCGGGCCGTGGACCGGACACACCGTTGGAGAAAGTAATTTATCAGGTAAGCATAAATTCTGTTTTCTCCAACATAGGTGTGTCCGGTCCACGGCGTCATCCTTACTTGTGGGAACCAATACCAAAGCTTTAGGACACGGATGATGGGAGGGAGCAAATCAGGTCACCTAGATGGAAGGCACCACGGCTTGCAAAACCTTTCTCCCAAAAATAGCCTCAGAAGAAGCAAAAGTATCAAATTTGTAAAATTTGGTAAAAGTGTGCAGTGAAGACCAAGTCGCTGCCTTACATATCTGATCAACAGAAGCCTCGTTCTTGAAGGCCCATGTGGAAGCCACAGCCCTAGTGGAGTGAGCTGTGATTCTTTCAGGAGGCTGCCGTCCGGCAGTCTCATAAGCCAATCGGAAGATGCTTTTAAGCCAAAAAGAGAGAGAGGTAGAAGTTGCTTTTTGACCTCTCCTTTTACCAGAATAAACAACAAACAAAGAAGATGTTTGTCTGAAATCCTTTGTAGCCTCTAAATAGAATTTTAGAGCACGAACTACATCCAAATTGTGTAACAAACGTTCCTTCTTTGAAACTGGATTCGGACACAAAGAAGGCACAACTATCTCCTGGTTAATGTTTTTGTTAGAAACAACTTTCGGAAGAAAACCAGGTTTAGTACGCAAAACCACCTTATCTGCATGGAACACCAGATAAGGAGGAGAACACTGCAGAGCAGATAACTCTGAAACTCTTCTAGCAGAAGAAATTGCAACCAAAAACAAAACTTTCCAAGATAGTAACTTAATATCTACGGAATGTAAGGGTTCAAACGGAACCCCTTGAAGAACTGAAAGAACTAAATTGAGACTCCAAGGAGGAGTCAAAGGTTTGTAAACAGGCTTGATTCTAACCAGAGCCTGAACAAAAGCTTGAACATCTGGCACAGCCACCAGCTTTTTGTGAAGTAAAACAGATAAAGCAGAAATCTGTCCCTTCAAAGTACTTGCAGATAATCCTTTCTCCAAACCCTCTTGTAGAAAGGATAGAATCTTAGGAATTTTTATCTTGTTCCATGGGAATCCTTTAGATTCACACCAACAGATATATTTTTTCCATATTTTATGGTAAATTTTCCTAGTTACAGGCTTTCTAGCCTGGACAAGAGTATCAATGACAGAATCTGAAAACCCACGCTTTGATAAAATCAAGCGTTCAATCTCCAAGCAGTCAGTTGGAGTGAAGCCAGATTCGGATGTTCGAATGGACCTTGAACAAGAAGGTCCTGTCTCAAAGGTAGCTTCCATGGTGGAGCCGATGACATATTCACCAGGTCTGCATACCAAGTTCTGCGTGGACACGCAGGAGCTATCAAGATCACCGAAGCCCTCTCCTGATTGATCCTGGCTACCAGCCTGGGAATGAGAGGAAACGGTGGGAATACATAAGCTAGGTTGAAGGTCCAAGGCGCTATCAGTGCATCTACTAGAGTCGCCTTGGGATCCCTGGATCTGGACCCGTAGCAAGGAACCTTGAAGTTCTGACGAGACGCCATCAGGTCCATGTCCGGAATGCCCCATAATTGAGTTATTTGGGCAAAGATTTCCGGATGGAGTTCCCACTCCCCCGGATGGAAAGTCTGACGACTCAGAAAATCCGCTTCCCAATTTTCCACTCCTGGGATGTGGATTGCAGACAAGTGGCAGGAGTGATTCTCCGCCCATTGAATTATTTTGGTCACTTCCTCCATCGCCAGGGAACTCCTTGTTCCCCCCTGATGGTTGATATATGCAACAGTCGTCATGTTGTCCGATTGAAACCTTATGAATTTGGCCTTTGCTAGTTGAGGCCAAGCTTTGAGAGCATTGAATATCGCTCGCAGTTCCAGAATGTTTATCGGGAGAAGAGATTCTTCCCGAGACCATAGACCCTGAGCTTTCAGGGGTTCCCAGACCGCGCCCCAGCCCACCAGACTGGCGTCGGTCGTGACAATGACCCACTCTGGCCTGCGGAAGCTCATACCCTGTGACAGGTTGTCCAGGTTCAGCCACCAACGGAGTGAATCTCTGGTTCTTTGATCTACTTGGATCGTCGGAGACAAGTCTGTATAATCCCCATTCCACTGTCTGAGCATGCACAGTTGTAATGGTCTTAGATGAATTCGTGCAAAAGGAACTATGTCCATTGCCGCAACCATCAAACCTATTACTTCCATGCACTGCGCTATGGAAGGAAGAAGAACAGAATGAAGTACTTGACAAGAGCTTAGAAGTTTTGATTTTCTGGCCTCTGTCAGAAAAATCTTCATTTCTAAGGAGTCTATTATTGTTCCCAAGAAGGGAACTCTTGTTGACGGGGACAGAGAACTTTTTTCTATGTTCACTTTCCACCCGTGAGATCTGAGAAAGGCTAGGACAATGTCCGTATGAGCCTTTGCTTTTGACAGAGACGACGCTTGAATCAGTATGTCGTCCAAGTAAGGTACTACTGCAATGCCCCTTGGTCTTAGCACCTCTAGAAGGGACCCTAGTACCTTTGTGAAAATCCTTGGACCAGTGGCTAATCCGAATGGAAGTGCCACAAACTGGTAATGCTTGTCCAGAAAGGCGAACCTTAGGAACCGATGATGTTCCTTGTGGATAGGAATATGTAGATACGCATCCTTTAAATCCACCGTGGTCATGAATTGACCTTCCTTAGGAAGAATTGTTCGAATGGTTTCCATTTTGAACGATGGAACCCTGAGAAATTTGTTTAGAATCTTGAGATCTAAAATTGGTCTGAATGTTCCTTCTATTTTGGGAACTATGAACAGATTGGAGTAAAACCCCATCCCTTGTTCTCCTAATGGAACAGGATGAATCACTCCCATTCTTAACAGGTCTTCTACACCATGTAAGAATGCCTGTCTTTTTATTTGGTTTGAAGACAATTGAGACCTGTGGAACCTCCCCCTTGGGGGTAGTTCCTTGAATTCCAGGAGATAACCTTGAGAAACTATTTCTAGCGCCCAAGGATCCTGAACATCTCTTGCCCAAGCCTGAGCAAAGAGAGAGAGTCTGCCCCCCACCAGATCCGGTCCCGGATCGGGGGCCAACACTTCATGCTGTTTTAGTAGCAGTGGCAGGTTTCTTGGCCTGCTTACCCTTGTTCCAGCCTTGCATCGGTCTCCAGGCTGGTTTGGTTTGAGAACTATTACCCTCTTGCTTAGAGGGTGTAGAATTTGAGGCTGGTCCGTTTCTGCGAAAGGGGCGAAAATTTGGCTTATTTTTAGCCTTAAAAGACCTATCCTGAGGAAGGGCGTGGCCCTTTCCCCCAGTGATGTCTGAAATAATCTCTTTCAAGTCAGGGCCAAACAGCGTTTTACCCTTGAAAGGGATGTTAAGCAATTTGTTCTTGGAGGACACATCCGCTGACCAAGACTTTAGCCAAAGCGCTCTGCGCGCCACAATAGCAAAACCTGAATTTTTCGCCGCTAATCTAGCTAATTGCAAAGTGGCGTCTAAGATAAAAGAGTTAGCCAATTTAAGTGCTTGAACTCTGTCCATAACCTCCTCATACGAAGATTCTTTATTGAGCGACTTTTCTAGTTCTTCGAACCAGAAACACGCTGCTGTAGTGACAGGAACTATGCAAGAAATTGGTTGTAGAAGGTAACCTTGCTGAACAAACATCTTTTTAAGCAAACCCTCTAATTTTTTATCCATAGGATCTTTGAAAGCACAACTATCTTCTATGGGTATAGTGGTGCGTTTGTTTAGAGTAGAAACCGCCCCCTCGACCTTGGGGACTGTCTGCCATAAGTCCTTTCTGGGGTCGACCATAGGAAATAATTTCTTAAATATAGGGGGAGGAACAAAAAGGTATGCCGGGCCTTTCCCATTCCTTATTTACAATGTCCGCCACCCGCTTGGGTATAGGAAAAGCATCGGGGGGCACCGGGACCTCTAGGAACTTGTCCATCTTACATAATTTCTCTGGAATGACCAAATTGTCACAATCATCCAGAGTAGATAACACCTCC